>NC_045973.1:17043053-17343053 GCF_010909765.2 Amblyraja radiata
TCCTAGTCGATAATTAGCTCTTTGTCTTGCTGATATTGAAGGTTGGTGTCCTGACACCATGTTACTAAATTCTCTATCTCCTTCCTGTACTCCATCTAATCATTGCTTGTGATTCGGCCCACCACAGTGGTGACATCTACAAATTTGTAGATGGAGTTAAAACCAAATTTTGCTGTACAGTCATGAGTATATAGTAGAAGATTTATAGTAGAGGACTGAGAACATATCCCTGTGGGGAACCAGTCTTGAGAATCATTATGGAGGAGATGTTCTTACCTATCATCACTGATTAACATCGGTGGGTCAGAAAGTCGAGAATCTAATGGTAGAGGGGGTGCTGATTCCTAGGTCCAAGAGTTCAGAGATGAGTTTGGATGGGATTATCATGTTGAAGGCAAAGGTATGGTCGATAAATAAGAGTCTTGCGTAGGAGCCCTTGTTTTCTAGGTGTGGCACAAATGAGTCGGGCCCAGGTAGATGGCGTCTGCTGTGTGGACCTGTTGCGATGGTAAACAAACTGCTGTGGAGCAAGGCTGGCTAGGAGACTGGAGTTAATGTCATCACCAGTTTCTCAAAGATCTTGGTGATGGCGGATGTCAGAGCCACTGGACAGTAGTCATTAAGGAACACTACCTTACTTTTCTTTGGCACCAGGATAATAGTCGTCTCCTTAAAGCAAGTTGGGACCTCAAAATGGAGTAGTGAGTGCTCAAAGATATCAGCGAATACCTTTGCCAGCTGATCTACACTGGTCCTAATGATGCGGCTAGGGACTCCATCTGAACCAGTTGCTTTCTGTGGATTGGTTTTCAGGAATGTCAACCTTATGTCTGCCACAGTTACTGTTGGTACATGTGCACCCAAGACTGGTGAAGCCGGTAATGTTCCTCCACCGACCTTCTGTTCAAAGCGGATGTATAATACATTGAGCTAATCGGGGAGGGGTCTATTATAGCCAGCGATACTGCCCGCCTTTACTACATAGCCCATTATAACATGAAAGCCTTGCCACAAGCTATGGGTATCCATGTCATAGCCTTGGTACGCCAAATTTGTCTGGATATTTCTCTTGGCATTTTTAATGTCTGAATAATAGATAGCCAATGCACGGATGCGACAAAATCTTGTACCTAGAGGGACGTATGTTATTAGCAACTGGTGTTCACTCTTTCAGAGAACTGCAGAATAATTATTTTGTGCCACATTATGTCAGTTTTCAATGATGCAAGATTCCTTATTCAGGTGCTACTTGAATTAGGTTCTGGACCCATGCTTTTTATGGTTTAGTGCCTTGAGAAGAACATTACATTTCAGAGATAATTTTATGACAGCGTTTAGAAATCAAGGTGTAAAAATTGCTAATGATATGCTCCTCTGAATGGGAAGTACATGAATCGGGGTAACTGACCTCACACTGACATCTCCTCTGTGATGGGTTCACAGACTTTGAATTTTAACCATTTGGTCACATGGTCAGGAACTACTGTCACTAATGTGAGAAAACGTTATTGGACATGATCCATATCCAGCCAGTGCCTGGTCTAAACCTCGGAATGGTCTGCAGTGAATATTTTATTTTAGAGTCGGGCATTATGTAATTATGTATCTGATCTCCCTGAGTTAAGTCAAGGACTGTAAGCCTGTTCGTGTGCTTATTATGTGCAGATTGTTTGCTTTGCATGACCAGAAAACCATGTCATTAATTCCTGATTATTTCTACTTTGCAGTCTTGTTAAAGGTGTAGGGGAAATAAGGCTGCTCTACTCTCCGCTACGGTCACCACTTGTGCTGATGTTCAGTTGAGTGAAGCCATTTTCTAATACTGTACTAAACTAGAGAAACCTGGGTGGTCCCAGGCTTGATTCATCTTGTCTGCGTTGGTGCATTGCATTTGGCCTCTGTGTGAAGGAAGGAAGAAGTAAGCAGAATGTCTTCTCTTGCTCAGCAGCGACATAAACAACAGAGAAGAGGTTGGGGGTTACAACCTCCCCCCCCCCCCCCCCATCTCCCCCATTCCACATTCAGGACGTTTAATATGTGTGTATGTGTACAATGTCACTTCAAAAGCAGCCGCGTTTAAATTCCTGGACGTTTCCCTTCTGCTCAGTAGCTCGTGTTTGTGCAAGTGTATGATTGTTTTTACTGGAGTCAGAGCAGTGCTGTCTTAAGTTTGCATTCTGCAAAGTATCAGTTCAATTCACTCACAATATATAGCGTTTCTTCAATCTGGATCCTTTTAACTCTCCGGTATTTATTGGAGATGTTTGCCACAAAACAAAATGAAATGTAATTGATATTATGCAGGTGACCCCTTCAAACCGTTTACTTGTTTGGAGATGAAATGCACAGATGAATAAACTGTGCCAGTGATTAACATCTAAAGCCTATTCCACTGTGGTTAGACCTTCCAAAGTCAGCAATGATTCAGGAAAATACAAATATGACAGAATGGATAATATTTTAGTTGAACTTTATCCATTCATGAAATGCATGCAAGACATGATGTTTGCTGAGTTCAGCTAATGGGGAGAAACAGCATAACCACGAGTGCCTAAACTGTATTTTGACGGCCTATTCGGAATGGAATGCAATTTTTCAGATGGAAATAATTATTCCCTATCACAATGAACAGCTTCAAATAATAGAACAACGTGTAAATATCATCATATAAAGAGGCTATTAGATTTTTTTATGGCACAGAGTGCTGGAGTAGCTCAGTGGCTCAGGCAGTATGACCCGCTGAGTAACTCCAGCACTTTGTTTCCTTTTTGCAAAACTAGCATCTGCAGTTCCTTGTACCTCCATGTTATTGGCTCCACTGCGAAATCTCCTGCAGGTGTGTCTACTTTGAAGGAAATCTCCTCCTCTCTCCAATGGGAGTTCTGTGACATCCTCTCTCACTGCTCCAGATCCCTACCGCTCTCGGGCTCCACAAACATGTTTTGACCTGGACTCATTTCCTCAACACTTGCCTTCATCGCCATCTTGTTCCATGTGGCTCCAACGTCGGTACCAGGCCTCCCAGTTCGGTCCCAACCAGGATTTAAAAAATGCTGCCTGACTCAGAGTTATTCCAGCATGTTGTGTCTTTTTTTTGTAAGCCAGCATCTGCAGCTTCTAGAATCTAGACTCCTTATAGACTATGCTGACTTTGGTGGGAGTTTGTTTGATTGTATAGTTTGTTTTTCAACCAATCTACAATGACTGTTGGAAAAATTCAGGTAATAATTGTTTTCTATTAAATGCAGATTGCTACAACAATTATTTTTGGTATTGACTACAATGCCATTTTATAAGTACCTCGGTAAACATTGGATGATACAATATTATAAACTATGCTCTAAAAACAGAAACTAATTTCTCTCCTTCCTTGGTGCATTTAAGGTCAATTTTAATTCAGTTTCAGCATCTGAGCATTCTTGGCAAGGCAAGCATTTATTGCCCATCCCTACTTGCCCTGGTGAAGGCGTAGATGCTTGGGTAGGGCGTTCCAAGATTTAGACCCTGCTGCAATGAAGGAACAACAATGGGCAGCACAGTGGTGCAGTGGTAAAGTTTTTGCCTTACAGTGCCAAAGACCCGAGTTCCATCCTGACTATGGGTGTCATCTGTACGGAGTCTGTATGTTCTCCCTGTAGCCACGTGGGTTTACTCCAGGTGCTCCAGTTTCCTTCCATATCCAAATATGTGCAGGCTTGTAGGTTAATTAGCTTATGTAGATTGTCCCTAGTGTGTAGGATAGAACTAGTGTGTCACTGGTTGGTGCGGACTCGATGGGCCGAAGGGTCAGTTTCCAAGATGTATCTCTAAAACTAAAACAACATATTCTCACAGCAAGATAGTTCACAGACTAAATGCAAATTTTCCTGACTGAGGACTCCAGGACCAAGAGTCACAGTTTCAGAAGAGGAACTTTCATGAGCAGAACTTTCTTCATGCATAAGATGGAATTCTCTACCATGCTGCATCATGGAGGCTAAAAAAATCACCGAATTTGTTCAAAATAGAAACATAGATTTCTGGATATTGAATGAATTGAGAAATGTGGACATAACGCAAGAAAATAGATGAGGTAGAAGATTAGCCATGATCTTAATGAAAAGTGGTCAAACTTTAAAGGCCAAATGCTTTCATGTCCTACTTCAGTGCCCTTTTGTTCTCAGTTATAATATTCCCCATCTCATTAACCATATAACCATATAACAATTACAGCACGGAAACAGGCCATCTCGACCCTTCTAGTCCGTGCCGAACGCGTATTCTCCCCTAGTCCCATATACCTGCGCTCAGACCATAACCCTCCATTCCTTTCCAGTCCATATAACTATCCAATTTAATTTTAAATGATAAAAACGAACCTGCCTCCACCACCTTCACTGGAAGCTCATTCCACACAGCCACCACTCTCTGAGTAAAGAAGTTCCCCCTCATGTTACCCCTAAACTTCTGTCCCTTAATTCTCAAGTCATGTCCCCTTGTTTGAATCTTCCCTACTCTCAGTGGGAAAAGCTTATCCACATCAACTCTGTCTATCCCTCCCATCATTTTAAAGACCTCTATCAAGTCCCCCCTTAACCTTCTGCGCTCCAAAGAATAAAGCCCTAACTTGTTCAACCTTTCTCTGTAACTTAGTTGTTGAAACCCAGGCAACATTCTAGTAAATCTCCTCTGTACTCTCTCTATTTTCTTGACATCCTTCCTATAATTAGGCGACCAAAATTGTACACCATACTCCAGAATTGGCCTCACCAATGCCTTGTACAATTTTAACATTACATCCCAACTTCTATACTCAATGCTCTGATTTATAAAGGCCAGCACACCAAAAGCTTTCTTTACCACCCTATCTACATGAGATTCCACTTTCAGGGAACTGTGCACAATTATTCCCAGATTCCTCTGTTCACCTGCATTCTTCAATTCCCTACCATTTACCATGTATGTCCTATTTTGATTTGTCCTGCCAAGATGTAGCACCTCGCACTTATCAGCATTAAACTCCATCTGCCATCTTTCAGCCCACTCTTCCAACTGGCATAAATCTCTCTGTAGACTTTGAAAATCTACTTCATTATCCACAACCCCACCTATCTTAGTATCATCTGCATACTTACTAATCCAATTTACCACACCATCATCCAGATCATTGATGTACATGACAAACAACAGTGGACCCAACACAGATCCCTGTGGCACCCCACTAGTCACCTGCCTCCAACCTGACAAACAACCATCCACCATTACTCTCTGGCATCTCCCATTCAGCCACTGTTGAATCCATCTTGCTACTCCACCATTAATACCCAACAATTGAACCTTCTTAACCAACCTTCCGTGAGGAACCTTGTCAAAGGCCTTACTGAAGTCCAAATATACAACATCCACTGATTTACCCTCATCAATTTCCCGAGTAACCTCTTCAAAAAATTCAAGAAGATTAGTCAAACATGACTTTCCAGGCACAAATCCATGTTGACTGTTCCTAATCAGACCCTGTTTATCCAGATGCTTATATATTATCCAGATGTTCCTAATCAGACCCTGTTTATCCAGATGCTTAGAGATACTTATCTCTAAGTATCCTTTCCATTAATTTGCCCACCACTGACGTCAAACTAACATGTCTATAATTGCTAGGTTTACTCTTAGACCCCTTTTTAAACAATGGAACAACATGCGCAGTACGCCAATCCTCCGGCACTATTCCCGTTTCTAATGACATTTGAAATATTTCTGTCATAGCCCCTGCTATTTCTACACTAACTTCCCTCAATGTCCAAGGGAATATCCTGTCAGGACCTGGAGACTTATCCACTTTTATATTTCTCAAAAGTGTAGGCACAATGCAAACAACACCCGGCTCTAGAAGTATGCCACAATGATGAAGCTGATAGAGCTGCTGCCTCACAAGTCCAGTGAATCAGGTTTGATTCTGACCTCCAAGCATGGACCTATGTGATCCATGCATGGAGTGTGTGTGTTCTTCCTGTGAACATGTGGGGCTCGTCTGGGTGTTCCGGTTTCCTCCCACATCTCAAAGACTTGCGGGTTGGTAGGTTTTACCTAGTGTTAGTGAGTGGCAGAATTTGGAGAGCGCTGATGGGATCATGTGGAGAATTAAATGAAGATGAGTGTAGATTTGTTCATTCTGTTCATTCGCCCATTCATCTTGCTCGTTGCATACTGTATCTATGGTGTTGCAAGGTTAGGACATCTGGAAACGATCTTGAAGCAGGAGGGCTGGTATTTGGCAAGTGTCACAACCCCATTCCTTGATAAATCTGGATTCCATCTGCCACATTGTCTTGTGCTCTCATTAAATATTTCCAGACTGATCAAGGACATGGTGCAGTCAATGAGCAAACAGCACTGTGGCCTGACTGCAGCTTGCAATGTGGTACAGATCAAACTATGGCACACACTGTGGAGGGGGGCTAAACAAGTAGATTCAGCGTTGGCCTACATGAGCAACACCTGATCAGAACACCTAGTCTGAAGAAGGGTCTCGACCTGAAACGTCACCTATTCCTTTTCCCCAGAGATGCTGCCTGACCTGCTGAGTTACTCCAGCGTTTTGTGTCTATCAACAATAATCTAATGCTCGGCTAATAATGCCTGCAAACACTACAAACACCGGTTCTTTCCTTTCCATCAGTTCTTTTGTTCATATGGAACTAAGAGGCCAAAGTCTCAGTCTCTCTAAGAATCCTTAAGGGTACACAATTTAAAACTCTACATTTAATATTTATAACAGATCTGAGCTAATAATGGGCTATGGTATATGCTGCAGTATTAAATACACATTTTTTATCTTTAATTATTTCAAAATGTTTCAACTCTGACAAATGTTGTAAATTCTAAATGAATTTTACATCCCGTTGTTAATACAGCAGTGGTTTTGACATATTTCCATTATATCATTTTACAATTGCAATGAACTTTGCTCTGCTGTGTTTTTGTCTTTGCAGATAATTGTATGCAATCGTACACTGATGTTTGTTGTTCTTCCACTTGGATATTGTGTTAAATTTGACATTCCTATCAAATTCATTTGCTTTGGATTTTCACAGAACATAATCTAAGAATTAAGAATTAAACCTATTTTTCTAACATCTACAACATTCTCTAATGATAGCTTCAGTCTATGTAATCCAAACTGAGCATAAGGAAGTATTACTGCATAAAGTACAGTTTCGTTTATTTTTGACTTGAAGCTGTGTACATAAATGTTAATGACAAGGCATGCCATCTGTATCATATTTAATTTGGATTCAGGAGGAACAATTTTCCACAACTGTTGGATCAGAATGAAAGTGAACACTGGGGGCACACTGGAATGACAATAAATACAACAGCATTCTCGCCGGGAAGCCTTGCATTTGTCAATAAATCAGCATCCATTAGCAATGTGCAAATTCATCCTGAATACTGATCCCACCGACAGCTGCAATCAATCCCTTAAGGTCAATTGTACTGTCGTGGGGTGACGCGATGTAGAAGTGAGGTGCTGCATTAATGGATGGCAGAAGAAAACTGTAGCTAAAGTGTTGCCATGATGATGGCTGGAGTTGTGGAGAGTGAGGAAGGCTATCAAACTCTTCAGCTTGATATGGATCAACTACAGAAATAGGTGGAGTAATAGCAGGAGGAATTTAATCTGACAATTGTGCGGTTTTGCACTTTGGAAGGTCGATTGTAGGGGAAGATATAATGTTGATGCAAGACCTTTAACAACATTTATGTGCAGTGGGATTTTGGTGTCCAGGTCCATAGCTCAAAAAAAGTGGAAGCACAAGTAGAACGAGTTGTAAAGAAGGCATATGTTTCCTCTTGAACGCCGGAAGTTGAGGGGAGACCTGACAGAAATATTATATAATTATGAGAGGCATAGAAAGGGGAGACAGCCAGAACCTTTTTGTTAGGATGGAAATGTCAAAGACTAAAGGCATAGCTTTAAGGTGAGAGGGGCAATGTTTAAATGAGATGTGAGGAACAAGTTTTTTACACAAAGTGTCGTGAATGCCTGGAAGGCAGTACCAGGGGTGGAGGTGGAATCAGATACGACAATTGTGTTTCAGGTCAAGTTTTTATAGAAAGGATAGTGGATGCATGGAACATGCTTCCGGAGGTGCTGGTGGAGTCAGATATGATAGTGGTATTTGAGAAGCTTTTAGATAGGCATATTGATATGCAGGGAATGGAATGATGTGAATCATGTGCAGGCAGATGAGATTAGTTTATTTTGGCATCATATTTGGCATGGATATTGTGGGCCAAAGGGCCTGTTCCTGTGCAGCACTGTTCTTGTTTTATGTTCAAAAGTCTTCCCAAGTACAATACAATACAATACAATACATTTATTTGTCATTTGGACCCCGTTGAGGTCCAAACGAAATGCCGTTTCTGCAGCCATACATACAAAACAAAAAAGACACAAGACCCAACACAATTTACACAAACATCCTTCACAGCGCATCTTCTCCTCGCTGTGAAGGAAGGCAAAAAAAAAAAAAAAAACATATCTCTCCCCTGCACTCCCATCTCCCCCCCATGTCAGAGTCAAAGACAGAGTCAAAGCCCCTGGCGGGCGATGTTAAATGTCCCGCAGCCATTAAAGCACTTCTGCACTTCACATCCTCTGCACTTCACAGTTCGACTTCAGATGCTCCCAGCACCCTGGATGCAAGTGCAGCCCAACACTGAATAACCTGTGCTAAGTCATGCAAAATAAATAATGGAAGATGTTTCTATAGAAAACAAGATTTTGTCCTTGAAATTTGGATTTGTGCTTTAGGCTGACTAGTCCTTCAAGCTTATTCAATTGGATCAAAGATGATCCAAACATTAATTCCATTTATTCATACCTAACACAGCTGCACTGATCTCAGTTTTTTAAAATTTCAATTGACTGCATTGAAGGAAATGTATTTTGTAAACTTCTTTAATTCTTTTAACGACTTGAGTTACCGATAACTTACTTTAGACTTTAGAGATACAGTGTGGAAACAGGGGCCACCGAGTCTGTGCCGGCCAGTGATCACCCTGTACACTAGCACTATCCTACACACTAGGAACTATTTACAATGTACAGAAGCCGATTAACCTACAAACCAGTACGTCTTTTGGAGTGTGGGAGGAAACCAGAACTCTCTGAGAAAACTCTGAGAAAACCCACGTAGACAGCACCCGTAGTCAGGATTGAACTTGGATCTCTGATGCTGTAAGGCAGCAACTCCATCGCTACGCCACTGTGCCACCCCATAATGTTGCCTCTTACTATTTCACCTTTAAGGGAAGACAAACATAGCCACTTTAATGAGATGCAGCACCTTGGTAGCCATCATGTTCTTTGTTGTGTCTGTCCAAGAGCAGTTGGCAGGTGAACTAAGGCACTTCATACAAGTGGGTAACATTGAGTGGATGGCACAGCTGACAGCAATGGGACTGGAAACTCCGTTATACTGGAAAAAATGTCATTTCATTCAACCAAGTCGTTGAATATGATAACCAATGACTTGACCTAAAATAGAATCTAAAACATATTTTGCAAACACAAATTCCGGCAGGGATTTTAACAGAATGCGTGTAGTTTATAAACATGGCATTAAAGCGGTTTTGTAAAACAATTTTAGTCCTGCCTTCCAACAATATGAGGAAGTTTTTAAAATTGTGAACATGCATCTCTGGAGAACTCCTAAATGGAGAACTGATACAACATTCTAATCTATTCATCAATCTGACTGACCCATACTTTCTATGGTCTTGGTTGAATAATTTGCAGTGCAGTTGGTAACACAAGAGACTGCAGATGCTGGGGACTGGAGCAAAAAAAACAAGCTGTTTGTTTCTCCATCAGCTTGTTTTTTTGCTCATTTGGTAACACTGTTGAATCAGAAAATCAAGGTCCGGACTTTATAATGTTACCACAGAATCAGTGCTGGTATTCGTGTCCAGGAGGAGATGCTGCTTGCCAAATGAGGCATAACAACTGCGCTTTTCCAAGTGAAGTAAGTTGGATGGCATGAATTGCAGAAAAACAGTAGCGTTAATTCCAAAATTAGATTAATTGCTCATTCATCTTCCATTTTAGGGGCATCTATCAATCTATGAAGCAGCTTGGGGTGTACTAAGGATGAATGAATGAATGATACTTTATTGTCACATGTGACAAGATTCAAGATAGGTTTATTGTCACATGTACCATAAGGTACAGTGAAATTCGAGTTACCATACGGCCACACCAAGTGAAAAGCAGTAAGACACACAACCACATAAAATAAAATTTAACATAACTATCCACCTCAGGGGCTCCCCACATTCTGCACTGTGAGGGAAGGCAATAAAGTCCAAACTTTCCCTCTTTCTTCTCCGCAGTCGGGGCTGTCGAACCATCTGCGGTCGGGGCCATCAAAGCTCTTGCAGCCGGCGATCTGAGGACCTCGCATCGGGTGATGGAACTCCCTCATCGGGACAGATGAAACTCACCACAGCTTGGAGCCCCAACTCGGTGTCTAACCAGGGATCACGATGTTTAAACCGGGCTCCAAGATGTTAAAGTCCACAGGGCTGCGGTTGGAGCTCTCCATAGTCGATCCCCGGCAAGGAGATTGCAGCTCCACGATGGTAAGTCCGTGCTGCGCCTGCGTTGAAACGCTGGGTCGGTCTCCAGGAAAGGCTGCGCCGACCCACGATGTTAGGCCGCAATGGGGGACGGAGATACGACATGGAAAAAAAACGCATCTCCGTCGAGGTAAGAGATTGTAAAACGTTTCCCCCAAACCACACACAAAACAAACCAAGAAACACTAAAACATACTTTTAACACATAGTTAAAATAACAAAACAGAAAGAAAAGACAGACAGACCGTTGGCTGGGCAGCCATCGTTGGCGCTCCCTGGTGTCACAGTGATATTCTATGTTTTGCACACACAAGGTATGCAAAGAGTCACCACGTCAAGGGTGCCAACAAAGTTCGGCGTTGTCACACAAAGATTTATTCCTCCCCCTGTAATGAAAATGGAATCTGGAGAGTAGCAATCAAACAAATATCAGTGATCTCAGAGTAAAACAGATTATTTTATTTTTACTCAGTGATAAACATCAGGTAGTATCGTACAATTCTTATTTCAAAAAAAGGATTTAGCCTCCATTTTTATACAAAATTCTGAGGAGAGACTGAAACAAACGGAAATTTTGGATTGTGTTAAGTATGTTTATATTAAAGGGATTGAATCATCTTCGATGGGTATCCATCAGTGTTCATTTGTTTTACCAGGTCAGTGTGATCTCAGTGCTGTTTTCCATGAGCAACTTTTAACATCTTGCATTCTTTAATGTAGAAACTCTCTGAACGCCTATTCAGACAAAAATGTAATTATTAGCATGGGTGACTTAATCCTTGGATCACAGCAATTATTTTAAGGAGCATCTTGATAGAGAGGCAAAGAAATAAATAATTCCTGACAGCCAAAGTTACAACACAAGAGGCTAGACGTGGAGAAAGACATGTCCAGTTTATTACCCTGTACACAAAAGAGTACCATACAGGTACAATGAAAGTCTTGCTTGCAGCAACATTATGGGCACATAGATAATACACAAGAACATGTCATTATACATCATTTACACATAAAGAAAGACTGCTAAATAAAACAAGACCGTAGCACAAATGTACACTCCATAGACATACAGGTTTGTTGGTTAATTGGCTTGGTATAATTGTAAATTGTCCCCAGTGTGTGTAGGAGAGTGTAAAGTGTACGGGGATCGCTGGTCGGCATTGACTCGTGGGCCGAAGGGCCTGTTTTAATGCTGTATCTCTAAACTCAACTTAACTCACCCTAACTAAACTAAACTAAACTAAACTAAACTAAACCAAACTAACGTAAACTAAACTAAACTACACAAAAAGAATATAAGTCCTCTGACAGCTCATTCTTGACACTACCAGGTCCATGGTGGTGCAAGATGTGGTCCATAGTGTTCCATTGCCAACATGAGGTTTGGGTCATAGGGTCATACAGCACAGAAACACACCCTTAGGCCCAACTTGCCCGTGTTGACCAAGGTACCATATCTACACTAGTTCCTCCTGCCCGCGTTTGCCCGATATCCCACTAAACCTTCCTATCCATGTGCCTGTCCAAATGCCTTTTAAATGGTGCTTTAGTATGTGCCTCAACCACCTCCTCTGGCAGCTCGTTTGACATACCCCTCACTCACTGTGTGAAAATGTTGCACCTCAGGTTCCTATTAAATCTTTCCCCTCTCACATTAAACCTGTGCCCTTGGGTTCTTGATTCTTTATCATGGGAACAAGACTGTCCATTCGACCTGTCCATTGCTGCTCTGCGCAGACTCGGTGGGCTGAAGGGCCTGTTTCTGCACTGTATCTTGAAACTAAAATGCCTAATGTCTGTAAACCTCATAAACTAGAGGTGCTGGCGTGCCTTCATGATTACTTCTATGTGCTGGGCCCAGGACTAATCAGGGGGGAATGTTGGTTCCTTGTCGGGCTGTAATGTTGTAGGGTTGTTGTGTTTGTAAGAAAAAGAGCTCTGGATGCTTGTGTTCAATGGATAAATGTGGCAAGGAAGTGTGATTTCATATATAGCATCTCAAGGGCTTGATAGTTTGCAGATCTTAGCTAAAACAGCAGGTGGAATGCTGGCAGTGGTCTTGGGGTAAATGTGTGAATGATATGAGAAAATATTTCTGTTATTGATTTCTCTTCGGTCACCAATGCGAGGAGTTTACGTGTGTGGCTTTTAATTAATATCAGTTGGGCTTTTATTGTGAGATCTTGCATGGTTAATCAATATTATCTAGGCTCACCAATGTTTATTATGTGAAGGTAGGGATTGAATTCCTGAAAAACTTTAAGGAGATGGAATGAGTAAAAAGGCAAGGAAATTGGAAAAATACAAAGGTTGCATAGCAAGCCCTGCACTGATTGCAGAGGTTAGCACCTACAATGAATCATAGGGTCCTGTCATTTAATTGTCACATAATCTGTGATACAGCTATCTGAAATTTTAGTTTGGAGATACAGCGTGGAAACAAGTCCTTCAGCCCACTGAGTCCACACTGCCCAGACACGAGCACTATCTAACACATTAGGGACAATTCACAATTGTGATCCAAGCCAATTAACCTACAAACCTATACATCTTTGGAGTGTGGGATGAGACTGGAGCATCCAGATAATACCCACATGGTCACGGGGAGAACATACAAACACTGTATGGACAGCACTCGTAGTCAGGATCTAACCCGGGCCGCTGCGCCACCGTGCCACCTAAAAATGTCAAGTATAGAAATTGGAAAGAATAAGCAGATGAAGCTACTTCATTGTTCAGCACCCAGACTATCACCAGACAGATCTCAATCTCAATAGACAATAGCCAAAAGGTGCAGGAGTAGGCCATTCGGCCCTTTGAGCCAGCACCGCTATTCAATGTGATCACGGCTGATCATCACCAATCAGTACCCCGTTCCTGCCTTCTCCCCATATCCCCTGACTCTGCTATCTTTAAGAGCCCTATCTAGCTCTCCCTTGAAAGTATCCAGAGAACCGGCTTCCACCGCCCTCTGAAGCAGAGAATTCCACAGACTCTGTGTGAAAAAGTGTTTCCTCATCTCTGTTCTAAATGGCTTACCCCTTATTCTTAAACTGTGGCCCCTGGTTCTGGACTCCCACAACATAACCATGAAGTCAACCACCATGAAGTAACAATCACACACTGCAACATGTTCCTCTGTTTCCGATAAAGCTTCTGTTCACACTGCTAATATAATATAATGTTGTTAGTAAATTCAACAGAGCATCAGAAAATTACAGTAAGTGGTTTACACTGAAGATAGGCACAAAATGCTGGTGTAACTCAGTGGGACAGGCAGCATCTCTGGAGAGAAGAAATGGGTTTCAGGTCGACACCTTTCTTCAGACTGAGACAGGGCAGAGGGGAGATAAGTCAAATATATGTAGAGATATGTGGAGATATGCAGAAACTTGATGGTTTATGAAAATTGAATCCATTGCATCGCCCTGTCGAGTTGTTCAGCGTGTGTGCACTGATCACTGCACCATCAGAAGGAAGGATTCCTCTGTTAGTCACAGAACATTTATCTATGGCATTGGCAATTATGATGCATCTGAGAGGTGCATAAATAGTGAAGAACAAAGAACATTGTTTATTCTAAATTGTGACTAATATATCATCCTGGAACTAAAGCGGGCACTTTAATTCCCAGTGTCAGAGGGTATTTGTAAACCAAACTGAAAATATCCAAAGACTCCATTTTGATGCGTGCTGTTAGCAGTCGGCTTTATTTGCTTTTATCTATGTTTTCACTTAAAAATGATGTTAGCCTTCTGTACTGACTGGCATTCTGACCTTTCAATGTAATTCTGATTTTGGCGGAACCAATCCCACGGCACGCAATGCTCATTGGTACAGAAGTACGATTTAGAAAATAAAGCCAGGCAGTGTTTTGTTTCCAATTGAATGTTACTATGAGAAACACATTCAAAAATACAACAGGTCAAATTCCTATGATATTTGTTCAGTCTCGATAAGAATACTGCAATTATATTTAGACTGAGTAAAATGTTTCTTCAGCGGATGACAATTTACTGAATGTAACTTCAGGGCCAAAGTATCTCTTCTGAGGTTTGTGGCAGCTCTCCAACTGGTCCTCAATCAAATTCTGCTCCACCAATTCTTGCTTTGGTAACAATGAAAGCAATAAAGAAAAGAGCCCAGACACTCCTGAACTGATAGGGCAAGTCTCTTGCATTGACAGTGAAAGATTCTGCTGATCCTCTGATAAAATGTTCTGATTTCCTTTTAGCACAATCAATTAATCTTTTTCAAGTCATGCAGTGTTATCAATAATCAGTGCCTGGGTGCACTGCAACCGTTTCTCCTTGTGCAAGTTCCACGTCAACAATTTTTCAGCAGTATTGATGCAGTTAATTGTAAATAGTATAAACCCTCGCCACTCAGACCCCAGTGTTCCTTCAAACAATTTTATTTTTTTCCACTGTTTTCAAATGTTTATATTTTCTTTTTTAAAGCTTATATGATTATTGCTTTCACGAGAAAAAAAAACTTTTTAAAAAAAATGCTCTGCAAATATGAATATGCTTCTCACCTTCACATTGTTATTTATGCCATCATTGTTTTGTTCATCAATTGCCTGAGATCTGTTGTCCTGGACTTTGCCATTGCAGCAGTTTATCTTGATGGGCTTGTCCCACTTACGCAATTTTTTCGGTGACTTGCCAGCACCCGTCATAGTCGCAGCAGGTTGCCGAACATTTTCAACATGTTGAAAATCCAGCGGCGACCAGAACAAGGTACGACTCTTTGGGCAACTACTCACGACCATACAGGATTCACCCCGCGACGTCACCAGGGTGTCGCCTGTATGGTCGTGACTAGTCTCCTCAGTCGCCCAGGGAGTTGTAGAGTCTTTCTGGTCACCGCTGAATTTTCAACGTTTTCCGCGACCTGCAATGACCTATGACGGGTGTCGGCAGTCGCCGAAAAAATCGCATGTGGGACAGGCCCATTACTCACTTTGCTCCACACCCTTTGTGCTTGTGAATACTTCTCCCAAATCACCTCTCAGTGCAATGTGTTATGAGGAAAGTAACATTAACTCTTCCAGTCTATCTGCTTAACTGAACTACATCATCCCTGGACCATATCAGTAAATCTGTTTGGCACTGTTTTTAAGATCTTGGCCTCTTTCTTGAAGTGCAATATATTGAATTGAACATAATATTCTAGTTGAGGTTAAACGCCTGCCTTACACCAATTCAACGTGTTCCTGGTTAGGTCACATTGACACTGACACATATTACGGTGGATCTATTACACATGGAAATTTAAAAAATGCACGAATGAGCTAGACAAAAAAGGAGCTATGAATATAAGCGTGGAGTGGTGCGGCCTTTCCTAAAGACCTGCCCGGCATTTCAAGCCGTGGACTTACCATCGTGGAGCCTACGATCCTTTGCCGAGGATCACCTGTGAAAAGAGCTCCAAGCGCGGGGGCTGCGGACTTCAACACCGTGAAGCCCGCAGTAACAAGAGGCCAACTCGGGAGCTCCATGCCGCCGAGTGTTCCAATCCGTCCCGGTGCCAGAGTTTCGATCTTCCCGACGCGAGGGCTTCAGACATTGGACCGTCGCAGTAGCGACTGCGGAGGGTTCAACAGCACCGACTATGGGTGAAGAAGGGAGAAGCTGATTGAACTTCATTACCTTCCATCGCGGTGAGGAATGTGGATTCCGCAGTGGTGGATGTTTACGTTCAATTTTATTTTATGTGGCTGTGTGAATTGTTGTTTTTCACTTAGAATGGCTGTATGGTAACTCAAATATCACTGTACCTTAATCGGTGCATGTGACAATAAATTTGAACTTGAACTTGAACTACTTCTCAACAAATCAATATATTATTTTTACAATATACTACAATAAGACTATTTTTCGTTTCTGCATTTATCTTGCTTTCCCTTAATATATCTGTGTAAATTGTCTGGTTAACTAAAAATAAGTATGAAGAAGGGTCTCGACCCAAAATGTTACATATCTAATTCTCCAGAGATGCTGCCTGGCCTGCTGAGTTACTCCAGCACTTTGTATCGTTTTTGTTGTAAACCAGCTGTTCTTTGTTTCTCTTTGAAATTAACTATGCAGCCAATGCTACACAGTCACACTAAAGGGCCAGTCCCACTTACGCGACCCTTTTGGCGACTGCCGGCACCCGTCATAGGTCGCCGAAAATTTTCAACATGTTGATAATTCAGCGGCGACCAGAAAGACGCTACGACTCTTTGGGTGACTAGGAGACCTCTCACGACCATATAGACGACTCCTGGTGACCTCTCACGACCACACAGGCGACCCCCTGGCGACATGCCCCCTGGTGACACTCCGCGACACCCGCGACATGTCGCCAGTGGTCGCCTATGACGGGTGACGGGTGCCGGCAGTCGCCGAAAAGGTCGCGTAAGTGGGACAGGCCCTTGAGGGTAACTAATTTTTCCTGAATAATTTATAAAATTAATTAATCCAGAACCAGGGGCCACAGTCTTAGAATAAAGGGGAGGCCATTTAAGACTGAGGAGAGAAAACACTTTTTCACCCAGAGAGTTGTGAATTTGTGGAATTCCCTGCCCCTGAGGACAGTGGAGGCCAAATCACTGGATGGATTTAAGAGCGAGTTAGATAGAGCTCTAGGGGCTAGTGGAGTCAAGGGATATGGGGAGAAGGCAGGCAACGATTATTGATTGGGGACGATCAGCCATGATCACAATGAATGGCAGTGCTGGCTCGAAGGGCAGAATGGCCTCATCCTGCACCTATTTTCTATGTTTCCATGTTTCTGTTTAATTCTTGATAACATACTTAAATTAATTATTGATAAGGTACTCATGCACAATACAACTTGTGTACAGCATTACGTGACTCAATAGCATGCAAACAATGTTTTTCATAATGTCTCGGTACACGCGACAAATTAAAACAATGTCTCAAAATTCCTGATGAGGAAACAGCACGATGTCTAACCTATTTTACCTCAAAAATGCAGCTCTTCAGTTTAGAGGGAAAAGAGCCCCATCCAGCAACTGTTTTGAAAAAGTGTATGCTTTTGATTAGCTGATGAAGTGAACACAGATGTAATGTGTGAGCTTGTGATCTCATGACACAGGAGTGAGCTGGAAAATGATTTGGAACAAGTAAACCTGGTCCTATCTGAGTATTTTGAAATATATGTCTTTTTTATGTTAAAGTAAATAATCTTTGTAACCAGAAACAACCTTTCACCAGGATTATTTAATCGCATGAACACATTTTCTACCTGGCACTTCATATTTTCACAGTACAATGTTCTCTCGGGCCAAAATAATTTTGCAAGGTATTGCATTTTGGCATCACACCCAATATGGCAGGTTTTAGTTAGCTGACTGTGAACCTATTATTGCTGGATACTGGAATATATTCTGCTGACAGCATCCACACTGCCAACCCACAAGGCCACAATTATCCCCATTCACCGGATTCTGTTTTGTTTAGAATGGTCAGAACTAAACTTGAAAATCTATCTTTTTTTCTATTTTTCTAACCTTAGCTGCAGTGTTCTTTGTGAATTACTACTAGTTGAACTGCAGTAATTTCGAGATGAATCTGCACAAAGGTATCCAGTTAACTTTGAAGAGTATTTTATACTAATATTTGGATTGAATTGTTATGCTAGTGTTTATGTAATTACTTTATTATCTAAGCTATAGATAACCTTAGATAAATTTGACAATGCATTCTTTTCTCCTCCAATACATCCACAACATACTTTGAATGTTGGCAATCTGAAATAAAAGTGCTAGCAAGGCTGATTACATAGAACATAGAACAGTCCAGCTCAGGAACAGGCCCTTCGGCCCGCCATGTTTGTGCCAAACATGTTGCTAAGTTAAACAGATCTTATCAGCCTGTACATGATCCACATCACTCCATTCCCTGCACTTTCATGTGCTTATCCAAAAGTCTCTTAAATGCCACCATCGCATCTGCCTCCACCACCACTCTGGCAGTGTGTTCCATGCCCCCACTGGACTTTATGTAAGAAAACTTGCTCCGCACATCTCCATTCAACTTTCCATTCTCAGCTGATAGCTTTGCCCTTCAGTGTTGGACGTTTCCACCCTGGGATAAAAGTTCTGACTGTTTACCTTATGTATACATCTCATACGTTTATGGACTTGCATTACATGTTGTTACTGTGAATTGCTGCTTCACATGGAAGGAGGGTTTGCTTGATGGCAGGAAGGATAGAGATAAAAGTGCTGAATATATATAGGGAGATGCAGTGGGAAAAGGGTGTTTTTGATGGAAGTGGTGTTGATTCTGTAAACGACCTATTTGCCGTTGTTAATTTCAGAAAATGTCGCTTCCTTTCCCACTTCCATCTCCTCAGACCAAGCTTTTGATTTTTATTTGTTTCATTCTAACATTCACCCACCTATCATCCCTCTTGACATTTTTAATCTCACCTGCCCTCCATCTTATAAAATAAATTCCCTTTTGTTTTGTTTAAGGTTGAGACCTTTCTTCGGACGGAAGAAGGGTCTCGACCCGAAATGTCACCTGTTCCTTTTCTCCAGAGATACTACCTGAACCACTGAGTTACTCCAGCATTTTGTGTCTATCTTCAGTGTAAACCAGCATCTGCAGTTCCTTCCTGCACATTCCATTTTGTTTCCTCTGCTCCAACCCACTTTCTCTGCAATCTTATCCACCTCTTTATTCTTATCTTATCTATATCCTTATCGATCTCTAACCTTCCCCATTTCTGAAGACTTGAAATATTAACATTTTTTTGTCCCACTGATGCTGCCTGAGGTACATGGTATTTACAGTATTTTTTATTTTGTTACCACTCCAGTACTTTGCTGTTATCTCATGTACTGATTGAAAACGGTGAGTATGTTATATTATAACCTTCCATTCTAGTGTGTTCTGTCACTGAGCACTGCCCTTGTACTCATGTTCGGTCTTGGGGTCCTATTCTTAGATAGCTGCAGAATTCCACTTTGCATTCAGTCACTGTGGAACAATGCCAACATATGCAGTGCAAACAGCGACTCTTAAGAACAAAATACAATTGAAATGCAAAGTAAACCAGTTTGTTGGCAAAAATAGAACAAACCAACAGTTGTGTTCTCCACTTCCCTCTGGGCTTATACAGGGTATGCTTTCATATAGGCACCAGCAGCCTTTTAGTAAGTTGCCCAAGAAAAATATTCTTTCTGCATGAGCAAATACAGCAGGTTTAGCTACCACTGGGGAAATAACAATTCAGCTTGATGATACCCTTGCAGGCACAAGGTGGCCTGGTGTACATTTTACAATGAGGGAACACATACTGGAGAATAACTGGAGTTATTGGTGAATTCTGGAGAGGGCGACATGGTGGGGCAGCGGTAGAGTTCTGCCTCACAGCGTCAGAGACCTGGCTACGGGTGCTATCTGAACGGAGTTTGTGACCTGCTTGGGTTTTCTCCGGGTGCTCCGGCTTCCTCCCACACCCCAAAAACTTACAGGTTTGTAGGTTAATTGACTTTGGTAAAAATAATAAATTGTCCCTATTGTGTAGAATAGTGCTAGTGTACGGGGATCGCTGGTTGGCGTAGACTCGGTGGACTGAAAAGCCTATTTCTGCTGTATCTCGAAACTAAACTAAACTAAACCAAACAAAATAAACAGGATTCAGGAATAATGTCCAACTGTTCTGCTTGCACTGTTGCTCCATCTATCAATGATGTGATGTTGTTCTATAAGACTACACTGGGTTGCGGGTGGTCATCACCAAGCCCAGTGGGATTACAATCACTTGCTCCCATCTCTCTTCGACATTGCTACCTCACACAAGAGTCGTGCCTGCTTTTAATCACCACCTCTCTCACTCCACATCTCTTTAATTCTGTCAACTCCCTCATCGAATGTGCATTTATACGAGATGCTGCTTGATTTACTCCTGCCCCCTTGAATGGCCTGAATCAATAAACATAAATCAGCAATGTTTCAATAGTCTAGAGAATCGTAATTTGAAATGTTCCCAAGGTGAAGGTGAAGGCAAGGCAGGTGAAGGCAAGGCAGGGGAAGGCAAGGCAGGTGAAGGCAAGGCAGGTGAAGGCAAGGCAGGGGAAGGCAAGGCAGGTGAAGGCAAGGCAGGGGAAGGAACACATGTCTTCAGTGCACGTTTACATTTAGTTTAGTTTAGTTTAGAGATGCAATACGGAAACAGGCCCTTCTGCCCACCGAGTTCGCCCCGACCACCGATCCCCACACACTTAAACTACCCTACACACATTAGGGATAATTTACAATTTTACCAAGTCAATTAACCTACAAACCTGCACGTCTTTGGAGAGTGGGAGGAAACCGAAGATTTCGGAGAAAACCCATACAGGTTACGGGGAGAAGGTACAAACTCCGTATGGACAGCAACAGTAATCAGGATCGAATCCAGGTATCTGTCGCTGTAAGGCAGCAACTCTACTGCTGCGCCACCGTGCCGCCCATGTGTCCATTCCCTTCGATGATTATGGAATCATGGGTTGATACTGATGCCATTTGGAGTCGCTCATCATTTTGAGGCCTGGGTTCGTTATTCAGACAGTGATTGCAGTGTATCTGCCATATGCCGGACTTTGACAACCAACAATAATCATTGTTAGGCTCGAATTGGATTCAAAGTAATGTTCAATGTTAAAAACCTCTGTAGGAACTGCAGATTGCAATACATCAATAACACAACTCTTAGCCAGGTCCCTGTTGTGAACTTAGCCACTCAGAGACTAAGGATGGTGGATATAAAAATCTTTATTCGACGCGAAACAAATATTCTCTTGGAGACCTTCATGGTAGAATCTTCAATCTCAAAGTACATAGAGTCTTTGTATTTTTTTAAACCCAAAGACAACAATAAATGATGAACTACAGTTTATATGGCTGTAATTAACTGCTCAGCTTTAACATTTTGAGTGTGAACAAATAACATTGCAGTATTACTTAGAGACAATAAGACTGGACTGTAGTTGCCAAGACATCTCTGAATATTCAAACACCTTTGATGGGACAAAGTCATTGATAAGGATAGTCCAGAAGTTTCAGAGAACAGAACCCAGATATCTCAAATATGCCTCTTTTGTTACCGTGTTGAGGGATGGCTCCCTGGATACACAGACACCAGAATATTAAACAAAGAGATAATGTGCATTGAATGTCAGGGATAGGCAATATGAGATTTTAAACAATACATGAGATTGAACTGTAAGGGTTTCCCTGATTTTATCATGGAGGTTTGAATGAGGTTCAATTAATATGAACATTCATCTATAGTCCTCAATGGTGCTGACCAGTATATCCCACACTTAATGAAGACAGACACAAAATGCTGGAGTTACTCAGTGGGTCAGGCAGCATCTGTGGAGAAAAGAAATAGGTGACATTTCGGGTCGAGGAGTTCTCCTCTTCTATTTTGTGTGTCCCACACAATGACTGGTTTCAAAAGCCTTAAAGTATTCACTTGCAAACACGGTGCATTGCCATTTTGAAGATATGTTCTTATTTTAATAAATATCTCCTGTCGACATAATTCTATCTCCCTTGGAATATTCCCCAACAGTAGCTTTAATTCGCGGCAAAAAACAAACTGCTGGAGGAACTCAATGGACAGGCAGCACCTGCGGACACAGAGGGATGATCAACATAGCAGCCTGACATCCTGCAGCAGGACAGTTTTGGACAGTTTGCCCCAGTTCACAGCATCTACGGTCTCTCGTGCCTCCATGTAATTAATCTCTTTGCCAATCTACTGTGATTAGCATCTTTTTTACTTTATGTTTAAAACAAGGTCATAGATTGCACATTATTATTCCAGTTTCTGACAGAAAGTCAGGTGTGAACTTGATATCATGTGCATAAATAAACCCTGGAAAGCAACATCCACAAAGTACCAAATAGTGCCTGGAAGTGACTTGAGAGTGCTTATGTATTACACTACGGGCAAATGTACACTTGAAAAAGATGTTATTACAAATACTTATGCTTTCATATACGAATTATTTATCCCAAATGGGCGTGTGTCCAATTACTGAGCATTAATAACTTTGTAGCCTTTTTAGGTTGAGTTATTCAATTTCTTTCTCTATAGGGCAAGGCCATCAAAGACAGGGGAGCTGGGTTGTTGAGCAGATATGTGCATTCATTGCATGGCAGCTACCAATACAGACCAGGAGAATCCAAATCTCATTCTGTACCGATTTACTCAGGCTTAACTGTAACAGTTGGTGTGGTGTTATGATCATCAATAATCCTAGAATGAGAGAGCAGGGAAAGGTGACTCAGTCTCCACTTCTAATCACTGTGCAGTAACTCTTTCCAAAACCTGTGCACATGTGTTAAGGTTGGAAGAGGACGGATTTGATCTCAATTTAGTTTAGAGATACAGCATGGAAACAGGCCCTTTGGTCCACTGAGCCGCATCGACCACCGATCCCCACATATTAACATTATCCTACACACACATTAGGGACAATTTACACTATACCAGCCAATTAACCTATAGACCTGTACGTCTTTGGAGTGTGGGAGGAAACCGAAGATCTCGGGGAAAACCGATGAGGCCACGGGGAGAATGTACAAACTCCATAGAGACAGCACCTGTAGTTGGGATCGGACCCGGGTGTTGGGTGCTGCAAGCTCTGTAAGGCAGCAACTGTACTGCTGCACCACTAGTTCATGCTTCGTCCTCAAATGTACTTGTATCTGATAAAAGCCATCTAGGTTTACACATGATGAAAGGTTATCTGGGGCCAGTCAGGATTATTTGTCCTGACAATCCACTTCATTGCGGCTGTCAATCTTCAGGGGAGTCAACAAGGAAAGAGCTATAGAAAAAGATTCAGTATTATGATGTTCTACATTACTCTGTCATTTTTGACTTGCGTTACAGAGCGGAGATGCAGAACCTGGCGGACTGGTGCGCACGTAACAACTTGTCACTAAACACCTCCAAGACCATGGAGCTGATTATTGACTTCAGGAGGTCCCATAATGGAGAATACGCCCCAATCTCCATTTACGGGGAAAGTGTGGCGAGAGTGTCCAGCTTTAAGTTTCTGGGCACTCACATTTCAGAGGACCTCACATGGTTCACCAACACCGCTGCGCTGGTCAAGAAGGCACAGCAACGACTGTTCTTCCTGAGGACATTAAAAAAGACTGGTCTGCCCCAACAGCTGCTGACAACGTTCTACCGCTGCACCACAGAGAGCATATTAACGTATGGCATCTCTGTGTGGTATCTCAGCTGCACGGAGGCGGAGAGGAGAGCTCTTCAGCACATCGTCCACAGAGCGCAGAGGATTATTGGGACACAGCTACCAGCCTTGGAGGGCATCTACCACACATGGTGCCTCAGGAAGGCCGTCAGCATCCATAAAGACTCCTCACACCCTTGTAACGGACTGTTCGAACTACTTCCCTCCGGCAGACTTTACAAGGCCTTCTACGCCCGAACCTCCAGACTCAGAAACAGCTTTATTCCCAGAGCTATAGCGGCTCTGAACCGGCCCTGCTGAGTGCCCCCCACCCTCCCTGGACTGTCTCCCTCGGATGGTCACGTCACACAGCTTATTTATTTATTTTACTTTTCTTTTACATCGGTTGGAAGGCGCATACTAAATCTCGTTGCACTGATGTGCAATGACAATAAAAGATATTATTATTATTATTATTATTATTATTATTATTATTATTATTATTATTATTATTATTATTATTATTATTATTATTATTATTATTCTATATTTTTCCTTTATGCATAAAGAATAATGGTTGGTGTAGCTCAGCCAACCTGCAGGAATGTATTGATCTTTTTTTGTTCCATTATTACAAGCCCATATAAAATATATTTTGAAGAAATAAAGAACAGTAGATGCTGGTTTTTACCAAACGTAAACACAAAATGCTGGAATAACTTAGTCGGTTAGGCCGCACCTCTGGAGGGTGATGTTTTGGGTTGGGATCCTACTTCAGACTGAAAGTGGGTGAACAGCATGAGGCTGGGAAAAGATCGGGACAAATCAGAGCCAGCCACAAGGGACATCAGGCAATGTGTTGTTGGCTAGTGTGATCTCAAGAGAAACTATGCAGAGAACTGTGGAACTGGTAAAATGACTAGGGTGGGGAAGGGGGCAAGTTGGAAGGGGGGATGGGAGGGGAGACTGAGATGAAGTTACTTATAACTAGAGAATTCAATGTACATACCACTGGGTTGGAAGCTATCCAAGTGAAAGATAAGGTGCTGTTCCTCCAATTTGTCTGCAGCTTCACTCAGGCAATGGAGGAGGCCCAGGAATGAAAGGTCTATATGGGAATGGGAAGGGGAGTTAAAATGGTTGGCAGCTGGCAGCACATTGTAGCTTACATAAATTCCCATGACCAGCATCAACCACACTTTTCCGATTGTGCAGCAACAAACACTCTGTATCGAGGTAAAGGTCTTTCCATTCATATTAGCCTGCCTATTTATGAACGTAGTACTTCAGACTGTGAACAAATAACTTTTAGTACATGCTACTTTGATAAGTCATCAAGAGTTGATTCAAAATATTCATCAGATGTGATAAAACACTGTCATCATAAAGTGCCATCAAAGTGAACAACTTTGAAAGAAGCTGAAAATATCACAATTTTCATTCATTTAACAGGTTATTAAGACCTTTATTGCCCTTAAGAAGGCTGTGGTGAGCCAGTATCTCAAACTGTCTTGGTACCGCAGTGTATGGAGTCCTAGGATTTAGATCCAGTGACAATGAAGGACAGGCAGTATATTTGTACTTCAGCTTTTCTGAATATGAAGCAATCAAATTTTCAGCGGAAAATAAATAAAATTGAAATGTTGGAATCTGAAACAAAAACCGAAATGCTGGATGGAAATAAATAACTTAAGAAAAGAAAAGCATAATTTTTCCTTTTGCAATGCAATAAGTGTCATTGGTTTCTCCTTGCTTTCTTTTTGTCAATCTTTCAGCTGACACTTTTCTCTCGCTCAGTCTTTCCTGGTCTCCAACTTGCAATGGACCTTCCATTTACTTCTTTCATTTTTCCTGCCTTACTTTGCAACTTAAAACCTGTTTCGTTTCTGATTTTTCCCAAGTTCTGATGAAAGGTCATTGATCTGAGATGTAATTCGCTTCTCTCCTCATTGCCACAACTTGTCCTGCTGAGTATTTTCAGCATCTCTTGCTTTTATTTCACATTCTTATTTTCTGCAGTATTTTACAACAGCATTTATTGACTGTGCCAGGAAAAGTATTTATTTGTTTGAGAGAAAATGTTAAAGGGATGGTTTGAAAATTACAAAATCAAATTATTATGATGAAATTATAGCTTAGTATATTTCCTACAAGTCTCCAGACATCCAACTTCATCCTGCACGGTGGCGCAGCGGTAGAATTGCTGCCTTACAGCGCCAGAGACCCGGGTTTGATCCTGACTATGGGTGCTGTTTGAGCGGAGTTTGTAATTTCTCCCCGTGTCCTGGGCGGGTTTTCTCTGGGAGCTCTGGTTTCCTCGCACAATCCAAAGACGTACAGGTTTGTAGGCTAATTGGCTTAGTAAAATTGCGGATCAGAGATATAAATCTACACATCCTTGTTTCAGGAGCTCTATCAAATTGTCAGCCCCCCCCCCCCAACCCTCCCGGTTCCGCGGCCCATGCTTGTAAAGCAGCAGATCTACTGCTGCGCCACCATGCCGCCCCGGTGTGATCCTGGCAAATCTTACCATGAAGCAATGCTAAAGAGAAAATTATGCTCTTCTTTTCTTAAGTCCTTTTATTTTACTAAATCCAAGAGCTTTGAAAATTACATTTAATAAGATAATTTCATTTTGCTGTAGGCAGCTTGTTTATGATCTATGCCATGCTTTGTTGCCCTTGCTCAAACATAATGAAGCTTGGCCAAAAAAATTGCAATCTTAACCACAGATTACATTCTCATTAGAAAGTTATATTCCACAAAAAATGGAAGAACACTGACAATAAACCCTTGAGCATTTTAAATTGTGATGAAGCCTGGAAGGATTTATGTCTTAATAGAATTTTATTTCCAGGTATTATTACACTTGATATCCTCAAGAAGGATTGAATATGGAGTTGGGTGAGTGAGTGAGGTGGAGGGTGGAGGGGGTGGCAAATGTGACTTTTTTCCTGCATCTGGCTGTGGCTGGCCATAAATCACACAGAACTTGGCACACATATTTGCATTAAACAGTTGATCCATTATAATTCTGGGACATCTAAGAAACTACGAGTTAAAAATGGTTCTTTTTTGATAGCTGTAGATTACTGAAAAAGAAAAACAACTTTTAATAGGCAGGCCATATATATTTTCGAAGGCTTTTCTTGCCAAGGTTTCAGCACAAACTAAATGAATTATCAGTCAATAATGTACAGTCTGCAAAATTACTAGCAAAGACTGAAAACCTCTTCCACTACAGACCATTCTTAAAGGAGGCTGTGTCCTAATAAAGTCAACAATGGGATCACCTTAGTGGTTATAACCAAAATTGGGTTTGGCTTAAAAACATTTGTCTCGTGGGAAGAATGAGACTCTTGTTCACATTGTAGAAATTGTTTCAAAGAGAACTGGCATCATGAAGGCAGTGATACAAACCAATGGATGAATATCTAGTTGGGAAGATGCTTGAAAGCTCCTTTAATGGAACTAGCTGGGAGGAAGATTGATGGTTTTAATACTCAGAACTGTACAATTCATGGGATTAGGATCCCTACAGACATAAAATTTTCAAAAGCTGCTGTAAACATTTGATGCAGCTCATTATAAATACACACAAAGGTCTTTTGACCAAAATTAGTCATGTATGAAAAGTGACAAATGTGCATCAGGCAATCCATTTTAAGTTCCCTCTTTTCACCCCAGGGCACCGATCCATGTTTCTCAGTGTTGTGCCCTAAGATTCAAAGAGTTTCACAGCAACTGATGAAATGCGTGAGCTCATGATGGTGTGTTCCAACATTTAGCATTAAAATTCTGCCTGATAAATAACGTCTTTTGCAACAGTTTGGTGTAATATATATGTAGATCCTCAGCTCGTTGTGCTTTTGGTTTTCAAGTGGCAAATGTCACAGAAATGACTATAATACTGATGTCAAGAAACTTCAATTTCCTGCAGTCACTTTAGACACAGTTTATTTAGAAACAAATCAGGTTGCTTTTGGGAACTGTTTCTTAAGAAGGTCACTGCCGAAAAACACTTAATTAGGTCCCACTGCGGGGACCTAATTTGCGAGTTTAGAAGAGTTTAGGAAAGTTTAAAAAAGTGTCATGGTCTTGTTGTATCGCCAAAGTAGAACACCTCCTATGACCGCATTCGACTATGTAGAGAACTTCCTATGAATATGTAGAAGACCTCCTTCGACTATGTAGAAGACCTCCTTCGACTTCCTTCGACTTCCTTCGACTATGTTGAAGACTAGCTTCAACTGGCTTCAGGAAAATTGGACACCGAATAGTGGAGAGTGAAGACGACCACCTTCGACTACCTTCGATTATACTAACACTATCTATGACTACCTTCGACTACCTTCGATTACCTTCGATTACCTTCGATTGCCTTCGATGACCTACGAATAACATGACGACCTTCTACGACCTACTTCGACTAAACCTACGAGTAAAAAAAATATCGATTTTTTCCATGTCGACCAATTTTTACTCACGGACAATTTTCAGCATGCTAAAAAATGCTCCTCGACCAAACTGAGGCCTCAAGTATGCGGGAACTTCTCTCGAGCATGAAGGAGTTTTACATAGACCTCCTAGGACCACGTGTCGACCATGATGCGAGTTTGAGTCAAGCGCAAACTCTTCTAAACTCACAAATTAGGTCCCCCAGTGGGACAGAGCCTTTATGCTTTGTGTTCATGAAACCATGAGGGAAAATAATTTCCAGAAAATGCTCTCTTACAAAGAAAGTAGGAGAAGAGGGTTAAATTAATAAAGTAAGAAAATTCCTATAAACCCCAATGCAAATTGCTCGGGTAGTTATTGCTCCTGTAGTAACAAGATCCTAGATGGTTCAATTTAAAAAAAGACTAGATATTTATTCATCATTTATGAACCACAGCCCAAGTTAAGACCACATCCTACTTACTTTTAAGTAGTTTTCAAGTTATGCAGTCAATGAAGCTATTAATAGATTTTTCTGGGGTTGAGAAGGAAAGAATCAGTGTGAAGCTGGCAGAGGTACAATCGCTCGATTCAGTAACCTGAGTGTCTTGTTGCTAATGGTGGCTTTAGCAAGCTTTATGTGTGTGTGTGCGTGCGTGTGTGTGTGTGTGTGTGTGTGTGTGTGTGTGTGTGTGTGTGTGTGTGTGTGTGTGTGTGTGCGTGTGTGTGTGTGCGTGTGTGTGTGTGTGTGTGTGTGTGTGTGTGTGTGCGTGTGCATGTGTGTGTGCGTGTGTACTTATTACTGTGTGAGTATGAATATTTTTGCATGTGTGCATGTGTTTAGTTTAGCTTAGTTTAATGTCACATGTACCAAGGTACAGTGAACAATTTTTGTTGCGTGCTAACCAGTCAGCGGAAAGACAATACATGATTACAATCTAGCCATCCACGAAACACAGATACATGATAAAGGGAATAATGTGAATGACGGTTAGTGCAAGATAAAGTCCAGTAAAGTCCGATCAAAGATAGTCTGAGGGTCATCAATGAGGTAGGTAGTAGCTCAGGAATGCTCTCTAGTTGCTGGTAGGATGGTTCAGCCTAATGTGTGTGTTTGTGTGTTTTTGTATGTATGCGGTTGTATGTATGTGTGCATGAGATGGTGGGGAGGGGTAGATAAATGATGGGGAAATCATGTCAATTGCTGCCTCCCCAGTCACACTGCACATAGTATTGTGTTTTCTAAAACTACTCCAGACTCTCTAGCTCCAGCAACCACGCACCACCACTCCCCCAAGAAAATAACAAACAGCTGCTTCAACAAGAATGATCTTTCATTTTTTACCAGCTACTACATATTCTACTATATATTTTAGTTAAGGAGGATAAACAAACTTGCCATCCCTTACAAACAGCAGTCTGTAGGCTGCACGTATTTTCTTCCCAGGTCAATATTTCTTCACGGGCCTTACACAGGAAATCCACCGTATTTTATATCTGGCTATTGGTTCAACAATCATTCATTGAGGCGGCAACAGTCATAGAGTTATCGAGTCATTGAGTGATACGGTATGGAAACAGGCCCTTCGGCCCAACTTGCCCACACAGGCCAACATGTCCCAGTGACACTAGTCCCACCTGCCCATGTTTGGTCCATATCCCTCCAAACCTGTCCTATCCATGTACCTAATTATTTCTTAAATGTTGGGATAGTCCCTGCCCCAACTACCTCCTCTGGCTGCTTGTTCCATACACCCACCACCCTTTGTGTGAAAAGTCATCTTCATCTGTCTGCATCAGCCTGTTTCAAAGCTCTGAAGAATATCTCAGCAAATGTTTCCAGAAACCCAGTGTTTGAAAAGAAAACATGGAACACTTTGAAGTCCCAATAATATTCCACAGCTTTTTAATAAGAATTATAATAAAATTATGATGTAGCCCATGGATATGTTACTTTTATTGTTATGCTAATCAAGACCTTTGGAGGTCAGGTTAAACTGCAAATGGAAGCAATATTTATTTATAAAACAGCAATATTCACTTCAAAAATCCCCATAATTATATATTGTTTTGAGTATCTGATTTTCTGGATATTTGCATTAAAATGGAAATATAATTTCGGATTTAATATCTCACTTGCAAAAAAAGGACTAACTTTTCATGGCATATGAGTCTGATTAGGCTGCCCTAGAAAAGCAGCCAACATAATGAAAGACTTGTCCCACCATGGTCATTCCTTCTTCCCCCCACTTGGGTTAGGCAGGAGATACAGAAGCTTGGAAACATGCACAACCAGAGTCAGGAACTGCTTTTCTCCTCTGTTATCAGGCTTCAGAATGGTCTTTCTAAAAGCTAGGCTACAGCCTGATTGCCTGGCTTGATTGCATCCATAATACTTTTGGATCTCTTCATAACGGATGTTGGTTATAGAGGATCAATACGATCCATGGCCCCCACACCTTCTCTGGCCGGTTCTGGGCTGGTCTGCCAACGTCACCCACCTCCCACTTCCAGACCACCCTGGCTCCCACCCGCTCTCCAGCAGCTTCCATGATGCGCCTGCTATCGCCACCACTACTGCCGACCTGTACCTGTCTCTGGCGACCATTGACTCCGCGATTCCCACTTCACATGTAAAATTCTGAAGGGATTGGACACGCTAGATACAGGAAACATGTTCCCAATGTTGGGGGAGTCCAGAACCAGGGGCCACAGTTTAAGAATAAGGGTTAGGCCATTTAGAACTGAGATGAGGAAAAACTTTTTCACACAGAGAGTTGTGAATTTGTGGAATTCTCTGCCTCAGAAGGCAGTGGAGGCCGACTCACTGGATGCATTCAAAAGAGAGTTAGATAGAGCTCTTAGGGCTAGCGGAATCAAGGGATATGGGAAGAAGGCAGGAACGGGGTACTGATTGTGGATGATCAGCCATGATCACATTGAATGGCAGTGCTGGCTCGAAGGGCCGAATGGTCTACTCCTGCACCTATTTTCTATCTATCTATCTATCTTCTCACCCGGCTGCCAGCAGGCTGGGGCCGTCAACTCATCCGGATTCCAGGCCCAGTGCTGGGCTGAGAGTCTGAAGAAAGGTCTCGACCCGAAACGTCACCTATCCATATTCTCCAGAGATGCTATCTGACCTGATGAGTTATTCCAGCAATCTGTGTCCTTTTGTTTATTAACCAGCAACTGCTTATACAAGGACAAAAGCTTATTCAGTAATAGGGGACAATTGGCAATAACCAACACCATCCCCCCCGTCCAACCACCCCCCCCCCCCCCCGTCTGTTATAATGAGGGTTTAATGTTATCAATCCCTTTTGAATTTCATAAACTGTAATCTGTTCCATGTTTAGCTCACTATTTTTTTGATTAACACATTACCGTTAACAATCAATAAATTATGAATAGAATCATGATAAAATCAAGGCATTGGGAACCAAAGACACCCCAGACCATATTCTCATTGGACGAATCTCTGGCTGAAGTGCTAGTTTGAATCTCGGTGGTCCACTGCAATTGTTTTATTATCTTCTTGGCTTAAGGCAGGCAACCCTATACCTTTATTTTCCATGCTTTTTTGTTAAGTACTGTTTTTATAAACTAATCCACGGAGCGAATCAACCTTAATTATCTTCAGTGATTATGTTTCACATTGTCACTGCCAATAAAAAGCTTTCAAGGGAGTGTAATTTATAATTGTCTCTGCTGAGTACACCTCCTTCTGGAGTTATGAGCCGGTTTTTTAAAGGCCAGCTGATCAAAGTGCAGGATCAGCATGGTCCAGTATAAAGGAGGGATAAGGATGGCAAGATGAGGGAACTGTGGATGACCAAGGAGGTTGCAAACTTGGTCAGGAAGAAAAAATAAGCAAGAAGGTGCATCAGACAAGGCTTATGAGGAATATAAAACGAGTTGGAAAGACCTCAAGCGGGCGATTAGAAGGGCCAAAAGGGGCCATGAAATGTCATTGGCTACCCAGATTAAGGAATATACCAAAGCGTTTTATACAAATGTTAAAAATAAGAGGTAGACCAGGGAAAAGGAAGGACTGCTCAAGCATAAAGGAGGATATCTATGCTTGGAGTCAGAGGATGTCAGTGAGGAGCATCTGTATTCACTGAGGAGAAGGTCTTGGAGAACAGCGAGATCAGCGGGGAGAATACAAATATGCTAGGGCATGTTGAGGGTCTTGAAGAACATTAAGGTGGATAACTTCCCAGGAGCTGATGGGATCTATCTCTGATTATTGAAGTGCAATAACCTTGGATGTACAATAATACTTGGACATAAATGTAGATGGGTTGGTGAGTAAGTTTGATACCAAATGTGGAGGAATTGCCGTGAGGAAGGCAGTCAGATTCAGTAGGACATAGATCAGCTGCAGAAATGGGTGGAGAAATGGAGTGTACTTCGAGCAAAGGTGAGGTGCTGAAATCTGTTAGGGTGATTGGGGAGGGAACTTGGAGTCCAAATTCATAGCTCATTGAAGGTGACAGCACATGTAGATAGGGTGCTAAAGAAGGCGTACAGTATACCATTTCTGGAACATTGAGTATAAGAGCCACAAAATCCTGACGCAGCTCTATAAGACTTGGTTAGGCTTCATTTGGAGTATTGTGTCCAGTTCTGGTTATCCCATTACAGGAAGGATGTGGAGGCTGCGGAGAGGGTTCAGAGGAGTTTTTCCAGAATGCTGCCTGAATTTGAGTGTTTCAGCTATAAGGAGAGGTTGGATTACATCTCTGGAATGTCCAAGGTTGAGGGGAGACTTGATAGAATCATATACAATTCTGAGAAGTATAGATGGGATAGACAGTCAGAACCTTTTTTTTCCAGGGTAGAAATGTCCAACGCAAGAGAGCATAGCTATAAGGTGATAGGGGGAAAGTTAAATAGAGATGTGCGGGGCAAGTTTTTTACACAGAGTGGTGGGGAACTGGAATATATTGCCAGCTGTGGTGGTGGAGGCAGATACAATAGTGGTGTTTACGAGACATTTAGATGGATACATGGAAGCATAAGAATGCTGAAAGCCATCAGTAAACATCTGTCCTTGCACATCAGAACTGGTCTGAGTTTGTGATGAGCTGGCTGGGGCTTTGCACATAGCCATAGTATCCAGGAGTTAGGAAAAGGGATAACATCAGCCAGGTTTCCCTATAACTTATTGCTACCAGAGTGCAAGTACATAGATACAGGGCTGCATGAACTTTGTGCTTGATTGCAGTCACTGCCCACACAAAGGAAAATGAGGTGGTAGGTAGCTTGAAAGTAATTGCATCCATGGAATATTCTGCAGAGGTGTGGAGACAAAATTGTGTCAAAAAGAAAATGATAACTCTTTGCAGCACCAATAATGGCCCAATTTGCAGGAGCCAGAGGTTGCCGTGGGATACGACACATCATTTACACTTTCTATGGGCAAGATTGAAAGGGATGGTAAAAAATGTATACGAGTTCAGGAAAATGGAATGATTGTTCCTCACCAGACAACTGCTCAAAATGAAACCTAAAATGCACATTCGATTTTGTTTTAATTAACACCAGGAATTTGAAAAGCTCCTTCTCTGGTTACAAATCAAGTCCAGATGGAACAAAATTCAACACCCACAGGGTTAATTATGAAAACCAATGTCTGGTTTGACTTGTTAAATATTGTATCACCACCTTCCTGACACAAACGTGACTCTAATACATAAATATCTTTTTGTTTGGGACATCTGACAGAATAGACATTACACAGTAAAAAATATAAAAATTCTGAGTCTCTAGACCTAGGGTTAATAACCGTAGAAAGAAAGTGAATGGCTGTTACAAGTCCTACGATCAACTGAGAGGGCAAAGCGTGAAATGATGTAAGTCAGCGCAGCCCACCTGAACCGACCTGATCTTCCAGTTGCCAGACACTTTATTCTCCTGTCCATTCCTACAACACAAGACCTTCTGCCTAGGTCTCCTTGTAATAATATAATATAATTAATAATATATATTTTAATGCCGTTGTAGATGCCCTCCAAGGCTGGTAGCTCTGTCCCGATGATCCGCTGCGCTAGAGTGAGTGAGTGAGGCTAAATCACTTCTGGTATCAACTCCATCTCAGATCTTCTCTTTTCCTCTGCCTGCTGCTCCCCCTCCTTTTATCCGTAAAATATCTAATTTCCACAATTCTGATGTATTGACCCATCATGTCTTCCCTCTAGAGGTGGTGCCAACCCTGCTGAGTATTTCCAGCATTTCCTGCTCATATAACCACTTTGTTAAATGTATATATAGAGTTTATCCATTTCACTAAAGTCCTACAGGCCAATTCCCATCAAACGTGCAATAAGAGTCCACAATCCAAACTTTATTGGCCTTGTTCATCGCAGTCAGGTTGGAGAGTTTGTGCTCAGAAGCATGTCTTGTCATGAAGACACATCCTACCACCTAGTGGTACTGTGGGTTGAAACATTACCAACACCTACAGCATTGGATGTGTAAACAAATCAACAAATTTGATCAAGCTGAGCTCCATCACTGGGAGAAAATACCACATTTAAGCTTCCAGGGATCCCAAAGGTCTTTAGATCCATCTAATTTTGCTATGAAACAAGCTAATTGTGCTGAAGAGTCTCTTTGTATTGATTATAATTTGACCTGAATTAACATGAGTAGAGTTCCTTTTCAAATATTATTTGGAACTTAGCATTGGGTACTTTAGAATATAAACATCAAACCTTAAACATAATTCCCAGAATGAGGCAAGACATTGTAAAAATGGGAGCAAGATATAGTACAAAGCCACAGAACAAAATGTAAATGTTTGCTTTTAATTTTTATTTATGTTCTCAAAAGGTAATTACAGAAGTCTACACTTAGACTAGTCATTCACTGCTTCCCAAAATGGGTAATTATGCTAATTATATCATTATATAATTTTCACAAATAGAAGCCTCTTCCCACATAAAAAAATGTTTAACATTTTCCTTCTGTGCTTTGATCTGTGATGATGATGTACAAATGGGTGAGGGACAGAGGTATGCTGAATGCAAATACTGGATCCATTGGCCTTGCTGTTGAATGCCCCATCCTAATGTTCCCTTCTTCCTTCACACTCACCCAAGAAGGACAGCATCAGATCTTCTCCCGTATCCCCCACTTCAATGTTAAACTGTTCCACTGTAGACTTGCTTAAGAATAAGCACTGAATTCTATAATCAGGATGTTAATTTTAATCTAGCCTGCCTATTGGGAACCTAATAACTGGATCATAAGCAAGTCTTGTGCTTAACATTGAAATCACTGCTTGGTCATAATGGGAAGACCATAAAGCTGAAATTGCACCATGCTATTGATTTCTCTGGTGGTTGAGAAGGTCAAAGTAACTCCAAGTAAATGGAGTACGTAGAACAGGATTTTAAAGGAAAGGGTACACTTATGGAGAGTGATCAGATTGAAACCACAGTCCATATTTCCCAAACCCCCAGCCCTTGCACTCCAAATGCCCAGTATCTGTTCCCTGCTGGTGAATCTCATTGTTAGCCTTGCAAATTTGTAACATCTACCTTATAGACCTAAACACTACATACATACTTATACACAATGAACAATCAATTCTTTTGAAATTTGAAAACAAAGTTAGTCTTCCGTCAAGCAACAAGATTCTCTACTGCAAGTAATCATATAAGTGTCAAAAAGCTCAACTTGGTAACCTCCCTCTGCTGCAGAGTATGCGGAATTTGGACAATGCTGAAATAATCAACATGCTATTCATACTTTTGTCCTGATCCTTCCAAACGTTCAAGGAAACAATTGTTACTGAACAACACAAGACATATCTAATCACTAAGTAGTTGCTCAATTGCAGTCATAGATAGACAGTAATGCAGTCATCTGATGCAAGAGGAACATGGATTAGGGGATATTGCGTTGGCATTTCTGCAGTGTTGTCTTAAATCAGAGCAATTTTACATCAAAGGCAGCAAGTCTTGTCCTTGAAAACCCTCCCTAAAGATATGATACAAATTAAATTACCCGAGAGTTATTTCAACTTCCAAATCTGAAATATCTGCTGTTCTGATATTTTGTAGTCTATTATGACAAAAGATAAATCTTGACTCTACAAGGCCATAACTTTAAATTAGTGCTGAAAACTGATAGCTCTCATGGCCATATACTTTCTCTTTAGTTGGTGCATTCCAAGGGTGTCGGAGCTTATTCTAGTGCTCAATCAACAGGAGCATCTGAAATTGTCCATCATAATACAGTCCAATTTCACTTTCAACTTGAAAAAGTCCTTTAAGAATGGGGTGTCTGGACAGTGAATTAGCAAGTGAATCTAGCTAACTTCTCCCTCAATGCACACGGGGTACCAACGTTAATAGAAGCACTTTTGCTGTTATATCAATACCAAAACAGTTCAGGTTATCAAATCCAGGGATTGAGGGGTTTCTGTGGGTTATATATTCACTGTTTGTACCTGCTTGCCAGTTGGGGATCTCTGGAAATGATTTCATTTTCCGTTGAATAACTTAAACTGCAAAACATATTGATGTTGTGGATGGATTTAATTCTAACTTCAAATACTTTGCTATTTATAATCTAAATGCATTTCACCATTACATTAACGCATAGATCTAACAACTTGATAACAACTTGGCTTAAGCTGAAATAAACCCTCACAAAGATGCCATTGCGATAGATCAGATGAACTTCCTTCAATCATGTGCTTATCATGCTACTGTATCCTATAGTCAATAGATAAGCATGACAAAGATTGAAGCATGGTGTCTCAAAAATATTTATGTACTGCAAAAACAATGTCATTTTTTCAATCCTCAAAATAAAACTTAGTGTGAGATTGAAGGCAGCTATACTTCATTGCAATTGGGCACAGGATACCAAATTACAATCTTCTTTCAGTGGATCATTGCAAAATATTGAACCAATAACAAATACATCAATTCAGCCTTTTGAATGAATCTTACATAGTTTTAAAGAATGTCCACTATGTGGGAGTATTTCACTCATGAGGGTTCCTACCAGTTTATGTTAGATTTGCACTCTATGATCTAGCTGACTGAAGTTTAATGAGTTAATTTATATATGTGGCATGGTCTTGGTTCCAGTGAAAGGTTTTCACATTCTCTTGATCCTGTTGCTGCAGGGTGGACAGTGCAGCTTCACCTGGTCCAGCTCGTAGGCCTTTCCCTGCAATGGCTGCTCACACTCCAGGCAGCAGAAGTGTTTCTTGTGCCATGTCAGTCCCTTGCATTCTACGTAGTCTTCTGAGAAAATTAACTGCAATGAAAAAACAGATCGCAATCAAACACGAGTTATTACACGTCTTATCCCCTTCCCTGCCATTCCTTGAAGACTAAACCCCAGATGCCATTTCAATACAGTATCTACAATAAGAAAATGTAAGGGCGGCACGGTGGCGCAGTTGCTTCCTTACAGTGCTAGAGACCCAGGTTCGATCATGACTACGGGTGCTGTCTGTATGGAGTTTGTACATTCTCCCCATGACTTGCATGGGTTTTTTTCCGGGAGCTCCGGTTTCCTTCTACGTGCCAAAGACGTACAGGTCTGTAGTTTAATTTGCTTGGTAAAATTGTAGATTGTCCCTAGTGTGTGTAGGATAATGTTAGTGTGCGGGGATCGCTGTTTGGCGTGGGCTAAAAGGTCGGTTTCCACGCTGTATCTCTGAACTAAACATGTCACAGTATGAAGGTAAAGTTCCACATTATGTCCTATGTTCTAGAGTAGATCCTCAACTATTGATCTTCCGACTCAGAGATGCAAATCCGACATGGGTGACCTCTTTACGATGGCGAAGGAGGAAATTTGGCCTATTGGATCCACTCCGGCTTCCACCAAGCAATTACATTGGTTCAATTTTTTCCTCCTTATTTCCCCGTAGACTTGCAATTTATTATCTCAGGTGTCCAAGAACTCCCTTTTGACACGATTTGTAATTCATAGCAGACAATTAACCTTCATAGATATTATTTTTGGATATTAAAGGAATCGAGGGATACATTCATGTTCATATTCAACCCTTTCAACCCATCAAGACTGTACCTGCCCATTTTTTTCTACATAAATGCAACCTACTGAATTTCTGAAAACGTTTTATTTGCGTCACTTTTCTGTTTCATTGTTCATGGTTATAATTTGTCCACTGACTCTCCATCTTCACAGGCTAATTCTTAACCCCATTTAATTGTGGTCCAGCAAAGAACTTCCAACGAGATCCCAATTTTGTCTTGGGACTAAAAACATATGAAGACAGAGAGGACTTCTTCTTTCAAGTAAAAACACCACTCATCTTTTCCAACAAATATAAGCTTGATTTTATAAATACTGACACAATCTACTATCCCATTTCCCATCTTCACTTTTGACGTAGATGGAGGCCATTCTATCCATTGAGTCTATGCCAGCATGCAGAGCAATTGCAACAATCCCACTCCTCACTAATTCCTTGTAACCTATTCCCTCCCATCAAGTACCTCTCCCCTGCCCTCCTTACCCAACTGATTCTGCTGCCACCATCGGTACCAGGGATAATTTACAGTAGCCAATTAACCTACCATGTCTACTTTTGGAGATCCAACAGTTTATCTCCAGTAAGTAGTCTTGATCGATGATTACAGAAACGATTTATGTAATAAAAGGATCTCAGCATTCACTTTGAAAATTATGGTTACATTTTGATACAGCTATTGAGTCCAATTTCTGAGATATTATGAGGCATTGATATCCAATTGAATATGGCATTTATGTGGGAATACAATTCACTATTTAGCCGAGTTTTTATTCTTATGTTTTAAAGCAATATTTGTAGCAATTAGCACGTCAAATCCAAGGTCTGTTTATGTTTCTATTGAATGAAATATAACCTGCGGACAGCTTTTTAAATTTCCTCATTTTTGAAGCAACAATGTAAAGATATTGAATGATTGTTAAAAATAACTATCTCCAGAACACAAAAAGGATTCCTTGGAGACAATATTATATACAGTGAGAAAGGGGCATGTCATATGTTCCTGGGTAGTCACTGCCATGATTGGAAAAAGCAAGTTTAAAATCAGGGAACATGACGAATGTAACAAAAAGCATCAAAACATAAATCATTCCCTTTAAAAAAAAATATATTGACTATGGGGGCTCGGATCAGGTCATCCACTGGAATTGAATGTTCATGTTCTCTGTTAGTCTTTTCTGAAAAAGTGAGTGAAGATTCAAAGCATTTTACAAGAGGGCAATGGAAAAAAAAGCAAAAGGAATGGCATTAGGTTATGACTGATGGGACAAGCACAGCTGGGCATCTTGGTCAGCATGGATGAGATGGGCCGAAGGGTCTGTTTCTGTGCTGTATAACCCACTGATTAACAATAATCTAGAATTTAATTTCATTACATTTTCCTTTTACAGCTCTCTGTGACTAAATGTTCTGCAAAAAAATGCTCCCATTAACTTTAGTTGTATCAGTGCATTTCCAAACATTGTAAGCACACCTTAAATTTTCAGGTGGTTTGTGTGCACCTACACAATGATTATGATAATCTTTAACATCAGACATTAACATTCATTGCTGACCTAAAACCAATTTTACTTTCACAGCCATTTCCACCAAGAACACATTGTTTCACATGGAACTTTGTGTTTTCATCTTAGTGGATGTGAATTAGCTTCCAGATTAATGCACAATGCATTTGGCATCATCAAAATGTACAAGTATATAGATTATACTCAGAGATGACACAGGATGGTGTTCTTAGGGGCTAACAACTTAAAATTATATTTAAATGGAAAATCCTGCTTGTAATGCAGACGCAAAGCTGGTGGAGAAATAGTCTGCATCGTTCAGATGAGTCGTTCTCCTTGCTGCTTAGATAAGATATCTTAAAGCGGTTAGTTGTTTGTAGTTGTATGATTCTGGGGCAAGTTATTGTAACTTTATAGGGATGTAGTGAGTTCAGTGCAGCTGTGACGATTACAGAGCTTGTTGGCTTCCAGGATGGATGGTGTTATCTTTGACATTCCCAAGGAGTGAACATCACAGTTTAGTTATATTCATTTCAATTCACCGCATCCAGAATGACTTCACCACATCAAGGCTGCAGCCCACCGGTGTCATTAATAAGATGCTGGACACCCAGTTGAATTATTATGCACTGTCACCCAGCCTTTTCTTGGGTTGCGATGCTGACAGCTATGTGCAGGAAGGAGCTGCATATGCTGGTTTATACCAAAGATAGACCCAAAATGCTGGAGTAACTCAGCGGGTCAGGCAGCATCTCTGGAGAAAAAGAATAGGTGACGTTTCGGGTCAGACCCTGAGGTGCTGCCTGACCTGCTGAGTTGCCCCAGCATTTTGTGTCTATCGTTGACAGCAATGTGAATACACATTGCTTCGTGCTTGGGCTTGTAATGCACTGAACATCATTCTCCCACCAACAAAGAGCGGCAAGATAATGCAGCTGGTAGAGCTGCTGCCTCACAGTGCCAGAGACCCTGGTTCGATCCTGACCTCAGGTGCTGCCTGTGTGTGGTTTGCACATTCTCCCTGTGCCTGCGTAGGTTTCCTCCGGGTACTCAAGTGTCCTCCCACATCTCAAAGACGTGCGGGGTTGAGGTAATTGCCGTCTGTAAATTGCCTCTAGTATGTAGGAAGGGGATACCAAAGTGGGATAACAGAACGAGTGTGAATGGACGATCGATGGTCGGCATGGACTTGGTGGGCCGAAGGGCATGTTTCCATGCTGTATCTGTAAAATAAACTACACTCACCTCATCACAGGCATTGCAGCGAGGTTTCTCACTCTCACAGTAATGGCGCCCACACAGCAGCCTGCCGCTCTTCCAGAAATAGATGAGATCCACCAAGGGTTCTTTACACCAGGTGCATAAAAAGCACGCTGGGTGCCAAAGGCGGGCATACCCTGCTCGTTCGCTATATACCACAGGGCACTCACTGCCGACTGTCTGCTTGCAGAGCTCACAATGCTGCCAAGAAAAAAAGAGATCAAAAATCAGATCAGCAGAAAAAAATCACACAAGAATGTTTCCATCAGGAAAAAAACAGCTTCAAACCTTGAGGTGTGCCTCGCTCTTGAAACAATACTCTTTGACTTTAAGATGAGGCCAACCCATTTCCAGCATTTCCGTTTCACATGTACTGCATTCAGAAGACTGGACCAATTTTCTATTAAATGGGGAGAGGGTCGGGGGGGGGGGGGGGGGTTGTTTGGACTCTGGAATGCTACTAATGGGCTAAGTTCCAAAGGTTGTGCAGCAGTTGACCTCTGAAGTTCACTTCTAATGCAAACATTATAGCCCAAAGCCAAGTAAAAAGGACTCATTATGATCACAGGGTAATTCCACCAAACCACATGTAGCTGAGCAACAATCTAGAAATGTGATATTTTAATGCAGGCCAAGGCTATTTATGAATTGAAAATAAATGTTTAAAGCATGGATAGATTCAAACCCAAAGCTGGAAATATTAGTGCTACCTCACAAACTTGTCGGTGTGGAGCTATGTTGGCACTTTTTAAGTTTATGTGCTTTAGATGGAAGGAGAAATTGTGTAGGCAGATGTTGATGTGGAATTTATCCTGCAAAGCAAATTCCACAGCTCAGGTACAGAATTTCAATATTGTTGATGGGAGGTCTGTATGCATCATCATTTTACACATGACAACAGCTTACTGTTTGGGCAAATTGGCTCCAGACACAACCCCATCCAAAAGCTGCCTTGTGTTTGACTGAAGCTGCAGATTTTGCATTTCAAAGGTGAATATCCCACCTTCAAGAATGAATATTTTCTTCCATTGATTCCATTCCAGTTTATACTCCCCAAGGTGAAATTGTTGTGAGTCTTCTCTAACCAGTCAAACAAAATATAATTCAAAAACACCTTTTTAAAAATCATTTATGCGGCTTTTGTTTAAATCACTTTCTAAGGCGTGATGGAAATGTTTAACCTCATAGTCAACTAGCTGCGCAAGGTCCAAAATTCTTGATCTTCTGCTAACATTTTCCATCTACTCTTCACCTTCAGTAATTGAAAAAAAATTGTGCTTAATAATATGGAATTTCCAGCTGCCTATTGTAGGGTTCCGCACAGCCTGGGCCTGGAGACGGGAATCAAGCGAAATGACCACTGGTGTATAAAATAAAAGTAGCCAATGAGAGCAAGAGTAGAGAGAAAAAGAAGCAAGGGATTACTTAATTTCATTCTTCATGAAGGCACGTGAGATTGCAGATGCTGGAATCTCGAGCAAAACTAGAGCAACTTAGCGGGCCCAGCAATATTGTTTCTTCATTCCCTTCTACAGACGCTGCCTGATCCACTGAGTTCCTTCAGCTGTTTTTCTTTTGTGTCTCTTAATGACATTGGCTGAGAGAATATTGGACAAGTTTTAGGAGAACTCCCCCTCCCCTCTTCCCAACCCCCACAATCACCTACCTCACAAAACAGTGGCACAATATCTCATTTTGAGCCAAACAGGTTTAAGGCTTCTTTAGAAACCAATGAAATGCAAACAAGATGGAAGAAATTAACTGGATAGTAGAATTTGTTATGTCTGTATCTTCCACACACCCCAGGCTTTGGAATCAATTCTAGTCCAGTAATACAATTCTTTGAGCTGCCTGAGAGCAGTGATGGGGTGGATGGATGCATTGGGATGTGATGAGAATATAAAATAAATCACAGATTCTATTTTGAAACTTGCTTAATAACCCCAGTCCAAACGTTTCTAATTATCAGCTACCAAATACAACTTAGTTCTAAGAAAAATGTTATCACCTCAATGCAAATATCACTTCAAAGCAAGAGATTCCTACATTCCTTATCATTACAAACATTCCCCTCTGATGCGATCAGTTGGTTGATATGTTCAATGCTGTAATGTCCAATGTGCTAATTCTTTAAAGTGATAATAAAGCTCTCAGGAAATACCAAGAGAAAGACTTGGGTAAATGCATTTTCCCCACCTCCACCCAAATCCCTTGCTTGCAAAGAAACTCATTAGTCAAATCATTAACCGTTCAGTTCTATCCACAGTCCCCATCTACCCCTGGTCTGCGTGACATTTACTGTTTACAAAAAAGAGCATTTACTTTTGAAACTGGCAGAACCTGACGTCAACGCAACCAGATCAAAGTTAAAGAAGTATTAAAAACTTCAACATGCAGCAACAAATCAGCCAACGAAACTCGTGAAATTAGAAGACTTTACAAAACAAACAGAGGGGAAATTAAAAGGTCAGCATTTCCATCAGCAGTGGTAAATAATACTTTAGTTAATCAGCAGGCCACAATCATCAGTGAGGAATGCTCTTCTCCACTATAACAAACTGTTTAGGTTTATTATTGTCACGCAGTTGAGATTTTGTGGATTCTAATAAATACTTTTGACCAGTTTATCGACCTTCTCAAGTACTTACTGAAATCTAGAGGTAAACGAGTGTAGTTTTGTTTAGTTTACAGCATGGAAACAGGCCCTTTGGCCCACCAAGTCCGTGCCGACCAGCAATCATCCCTTACACTAGTTCTAGCCGACACAATAGGGACAATTTACAGCAACCAATTACCCTCCCGACCTTTGGGATGTGGGAGGAAACCGGAGCACCTGGAGAAACCCCATGCGGTCACGGGGAGAACACACAAACTCCGTACAGACAGCAACCGCAGTCAGCATGGAATCTGGGTGTCTGGCATGAAAAGGCAGCAACTCTACCGCTGCGCCACTGTGCTGCCTCTACATTGGTAAAGAATAGAATTCATGCAATACTTCTGGCATATTAAACAGAGCAGATATGGTTCAAATCGTGAACTTTTAAAGAGAAGCTGTCGGGAATGTTGACAATGAATAAGTGGATGGTGCAATGATGGGAGAGGCTGTCTCGGATGGGCCTGGAGAGGCAGGTTTTGCAGGCCAGCGTGGTTGAAAATCTTGGCATCTGAACTTTACATATTCAAGAGAGTAAAAAACAGTTTTTTAAAAAAGTAGTGAAATTAAAAATCTGTCAAAAACATGAACAGGCAAATTGCTTTCACTGGGTTAACCTGACTTTCATCAGCTTTGCTGTTGTCTGGAATTCACTAAATTAAATTCTTGTCCACTCTTTCCAGAAAATGTCACTTTTCTCGAGTATCTTCAACAGTGATATACTTTGGCAAGCAGTGACCTACAGATGGGTCAATTATAAACTACATGTAGACAAATGACCAGTTAATCTGCTTTGAGCAGTAGACGTTGAGGGAGGATTCAGGAAAGCTCAATGCTTTTCTTTGGAAGAGACCATGGAATCTTTGTTACTCAGTGGAGTCTTCTAGTGGTTGTTTAATGGATCAGACGATGGATCTGATAATTGTTCAATGGATCTGATAATGCATTGCTTTCTGTGTCACAGCTATGAGCCTCTCAGGTTGTGTATTCAAATATCCAAAATTTCAAGATCCAGCTAAATGAATATTTGTGAATTTGAGGGCAGGGCTGTTTTATTCTGATAAAGGTGGCCATAGGTACAATAAACCTTTCCAAAACGGCCCATCAGATTTAATAGACAGCTGGAGTAACCCAGTGGATCAGGCAGCATCTCGGGAGAAAAAGGAGAGGTGACACTTTGGGTCGGGACCGTTCTACAGGCAGTCTGAAGAAGTGTCCTGACCCGAAACATCACCTATCCTTTTTCTTCAGAACTCTCGCCTGACCTGCTGAGTTACTCCAGTGCTTTGTGTCTATCTTCAATATAAACCAGCATCTGAAGTTCATTGTTTCTACATTAATGGACAGCTCTTTATTAGCACCAAGAGAGTCAGTCAATCAGCCAATGACACAGGGTTGAGCATCAGGCACTGCAACAATCAATCTGCACCCTATGCTTTCATATCCTCATATCTGATTGTTCCCATTGTTCAAACGAGGCCCTCAATTATATGATGAGTACTCACCTTTTACCTTCTTCTGGTGCTGCTGTCATACAAAAAGAAGTGATTGCTTTTCAAAGCATACACCAGATGTAAATAAATTCACACACCAGAGGCCAGGTTCTGGGATACATCAACCAGCTATTAATTTGAACCAGCCCATGTAGCTGGTTTTAATCACGATTGGGGCATCTGTGAACTCTGCTTATCGTGGCTAGCTTTTTTATATACATGGTCACAATTTTCAACATAATAAGTCAACTAATCTGATTAGAATCAAAACAGAAACTAGGTTGGGGAGTCTTTTTGTACTGCTCTTGGGGAGCTGTAAAACTTCCAAAGGCTGAATAATTGCTATAAGTAGAATCTCTGAATCTTAAAGCTTTCACAAACATTAGCTTTACTTTAAGCAACTGATCTGTCTTTTCCAAGAGGTCAGATGGGTGATTTCTGCTGTTTCTGTGGATGAAACAAATTACCAGCCTGTTACAGACTTCACCCCACTGACAAAAGATGGCTTTGAAAGGATCTATATGTTCTCATCATTGACAAGTGACAGCAAAGATTCATAACTCTGCTCCATTCACAAGGACAAATAATTTGCTGAGTACTTTTCACTAAAGAGCTATCCATTTGAATTCCTGAGCTGAAGTTGGTAAGTCCATAAAATAGAATTGTAGGTGCATTTTTGCTATGTGATACTGAAATACTTACACATTTGCTGGCAATTAATCTTGGTACTATGTGAAAGCGCGGATATCTGAGCTCAATTAATTTTAACCCTGGCAGCTCCAATTTTGTAATTAGTGGTACAGAACAGGTGGGGGTCAGATTTTGCTGCCTTATCAGAATGCACTTGCAGCTACTCAGTGCATTAGTTGTAGCTGGATATTCTCAAATTTAAATGTGTTCCATTCATCATTATAAGTGTTTTCAAGTAGTTGTTTCAAGTTACTATTATCCTCCCTCTGTAAAACTGTGAAAGGCCAACTTCCATTGATGGAGTCATTATGCAGTACTGACATGCTTGCTATCTCAGTAGGGCAAATCAAAGTGTACAAAATGAAGTTACTAGCCTGAAGAGTTTACAAAAACAAAATAGAAGGATATGAACAGACTTAATGATACTTAATAGGTAGACAAAAATGCTGGAGGAACTCAGTGGGTGAGGCAGCATCTATGGAGAGAATTAATAGGCGACGTTTCAGGTCAAGACCCTTCTTCAGACTGATGTCGGGGGGGGGGGGGGAAGAAAGGAAGAAGTGGAGACAGTAGGCTTGTGGGAGAGCTGGGATGGGGAGAGGAAGGAGGGAGAAAGCACGGACTATCTCAAATTAGAGAACTCAATGTTCATATCGCTGGGGTGTAAACTACCTAAGCAAAATATGAGGTGCTGTTCCTCCAATTTGCGCTGGGCCTCACTCTGGCAATGGAGGAGGCCCAGGACAGAAAGGTCCGATTCGGAATGGGAGGGGGAGTTGAAGTGCTGATCGGGAGATCAGGTTGGTTAATGCGAACTGAGTGGAGGTGTTGGGCGAAGCGATCGCCAAGCCTGCGCTTGGTCTCGCCGATGTAGAGAAGTTGACACCTGGAACAGCGGATACAGTAGATGAGGTTGGAGGAGGTGTAGGTGAACCTCTGCCTCACCTGGAAAGACTGCTTGGGTCCTTGGATGGAGTCGAGGGGGGAGGTAAAGCGACCAGTGTAACATTTCCTGTGGTTGCAAGGGAAAGTCCCCAGGGAGGGGGTGATTTTGGTGGAAAGAGACAAATTGGCCAGGGAGTTACGGAGGGAACGGTCTTTGCGGAAAGCAGAAAGAGCAACCTGGGCATCCAAGGGGAAATCCCAGTTCACTGCCTTCCTCCATTCTATTTGAATAGCTTTCTTGAAAGATACTTTAATGATATGATTATGAAATTCATGGAAGGTGCCTGGTACTGAACCCACACTGTTTAAAACAACTGAAGGAGAAATAAAGTCAATGACCTGTCTTCAACATTAGAGATGCAAACTCCTTAGACCTTGAACTTGATGGTTCTTGATTAAAGAGCTTAACCATGTACTTCCTGCCATCACAATGCTCATCCTATTGTAAGGTTATCGACTTCACAGACCTGACAGATTCAGTGGCATCTCCACAATGCAAGCACAGCACCTGGAAGCATTAGGACCTTTAAAAACTGAAACCTGCAGGCACATCTACAGCAGTAAATAGTGCGCCTTTCAGACATTTAAATTAGCAATTTCAAGATTGCCTGATGGGTCCAATGGATTCAGTGCACAGAATGACAAAAGCTGGATGCATAGGGGAAACTTTCAGTTGTTAGAGAACATGTTTGCTGAGGAGGTAAGACTGAAGCGTCTGTGTATGAAACCCTCACCCTCTCATCCCTCAAGCAACCTTCCAAACCTATGGGAAATGTGATATGTCTCCGTATACAAACTTTTACAGCTGTACTGTAGAAACCATCCTGACTGGTTGCGATCTGGTCTGATATTTCAATTCTCACCCACAGGAATGCAAGAGGCTGCAGAGAGTAGTAGAAGCAATCTGGCACATCAACATCACAGCTCTTCCCTGCATCAAAAGCATCCTTAATAATATAGCATCAATTATTAAGGATCCCCAACATTCAGGCCATGCCCTTTTTTCACTGCCACCATCGGGCATTAGGCACAGAAGCCCGAAGTTCCCCACCACCATGTTCAGGAACAGCTACTTTCCTTCAACAGTCAAGTTCTTGGACCAACCTACACAATCCTAATGTGTAGGGTGGAACTGCAGATGCTGGTTTACACTGAAGATAGACAGAAAATGCTGGAGTAACTTAGTGGGTCACGCAGCATCTCTGGAGAAAAGGAATCTTATTTTGACAATGGAACACTACAGCCCACTTCTTCAAACAGTCCATATCACTATGGACGATTTTTTTATCCCAAGTATGTTTTTGTATTAATATCTTGTTTGATTGAGGGGGGATCTTATAGAAACTTACAAAATTCTTAAGGGGTTGGACAGGCTAGATGCAGGAAGATTGTTCCCGATGTTGAGGAAGTCCAGAACAAGGGGTCACAGTTTAAGGGTAGGGGGGGAAATCCTTTAGGACCGAGATGAGAAAAACATTTTTCACACAGAAAGTGGTGAATCTCTGGAATTCTCTGCCACAGAAGGTAGTTGAGGCCAGTTCATTGGCTATATTTAAGAGGCAGTTAGATGTGGCCCTTGTGGCTAAAGAGATCAGGGGGTATGGAGAGAAGGCAGGTACAGGATACTGAGTTGGATGATCAGCCATGATCATATTGAATGGCGGTGCAGGCTCGAAGGGCCGAATGGCCTACACCTGCACCTATTTTCTATGTTTCTATGTTTCTATGTTTTTTTCCCCACAGTCTTATGTGTTTTTGTCCGAGTCCATGTGACTGTGATGCTGCTGCAGGTAAGATGTTTCATTGTGACAAAACCATACCGTACTCATCCAAATGACAATAAACTTGAATTATTCGAAAATTATCGGGAGACACGGGGAACAGTAGATGCTGGTTTATAAATAAAGACACAAAGTGCTGGAGTAACTCGGCTGGTTCGGCAGCATCTCTGGAGAACATGGATAGGTGATGTTTTGGATCAGGACCCTTCTTCAGACTGGATTACTGAACTCGTTGAATTATTCTAGCACTTTGCGTCTTGTTTTTAAAACTATCAGTTTCACTGTCTGAACATAGATCAGTCAAATAATGCTGTTTGTCAATTGTGCAACCGAATAACAAGGCAATATCAAAGAGTCAAGAATAAATGATGGCCTTTTTGTTATCCTTTGATGACTTTGGCTTACATCTCCTGCAGACTAGGTTATTATGAACATGTCATTTATTGTAGGCAGCAGTGGAAAAAGTGAGAAGGGAAAGAGGAAGAAAAGACAAGAGAAACAAGAGAAAGGCAGATAATTTGATAGGCAGATAAAGGATGAGAAAAGACATTTTATAGTCTGTGGTTGCATATTATTTGCATAGAAGATGAAAATCTAAGGAATGAAATATGTAATCATTTGTAATGAATGGCAGGGCTATTTATCTTGCTCTGTCTAGGAGTAATTTCTTACACATATGCCAAGACAAGTATTTTTTTATAAAGTGGAGGTTGAAATAGATTTAAAACAGATATGAAAGTGCATAAGGTCCACACTTATTTTCTTTTGATATAGCTGAGTAAGCTTTTTAGTTAAAAACATACTATTTGTGTTAACCACTCACATATTTGTCTTCCTGCTGGGACTCTGCCAACGTCCCATTGGGTGCAGCTGGGCTATCCTGGGGTTTTTCCTTTACTATTTTTCCATTGGTAAACTGTCCCTGGGCTTCTGTCGTCTGTCTTTGGTTGACGTTGTCTTTGGTACCGGCTGCTTGGCCGGGCAGCGCCACTTCTCCAACGCCCAGCATGTCAGTCTTGTACTTCCTGATGAATTCCTGCATGCTCTTCATTTCACTCTCTGACAAGGCGTGACATTGAAAGGGGTCCTGGTCGTAGACAGGCAGCTGCCTCATTAGTTGCCTGCGGCGATAATAGGCCCCTTCGGTACCAGCAATTGGCTGCATTTCCTTTGGAATGAAATCCATATAATGAATAGCCTGATGGGGAGAGGGAGAGAGAAAGAGAGTGTGATCTATAACAACAAACATATGGATTTAATTCCCTTTAATTACAGCCAGGATTCAACTACAATGTGCATGAGTATAAAACAGCGATTTCATTCATTACCAGCTCTTCGTGTTTTATAAGTGTTTTTTGAAATTTTACTATAAATGGTCATAAATTATTTCCAGTGGTGGTGCTTGCAGATTACTCATTCTCACGTATTAATAGATTCTACAAATATTGTGTTATTTGGAACAGTTTGTGCTGATTACATTGTCCATTCCGATTAAATGAAAAATCAGTTTCTCTTCAAGCATTCTTGGTTCTTGAGGCATATTTTCTGTAGGTTCTCGCTGATTACACTTGCATAAGCGTCTTGCTGAAAATAAAGATATGCCGTAATAGATCAATTACAAGTAAAAGATTTAAAGATAATTCTTATCATTTTTGCCAGACAGTTCTTTGGCTCCAAGTGAATCATCAGACATAGAACACATGGTTTGCCCAAGATTTCATGGACTTCGAGTATAGTAAATGGACATGAATTTACTGATACAATATCAGGAAATATCCTTCTTGGCTGCTGTCCAGGCATGTTCACGGAATAACTAAATCAAGCAGCAGAATTCCCATTCCCACATGGGCTTTCCTGGGAAAGGGGAAATCAATCAATCTAGCAGCTCTCTATTCTCCATGAAGATTCTGACCTCCTGGCTTCTTTAGGTGTCATCCGGTGGAAGCACAGAGTTTCTTGCCCAGTGTAGGGGAATCGAGAACCCGAGAACATAGATTTAAGCTGAGGTGGGAAGATTTAATAGGAAACTGAGGTGGTAGGTGTATGGAACGAGCTGACGGTAGAGGTAGTTGAGGTACCATCGCGATGTTTAAGAAACATTTAGAGGTACATGGATAGGACATGTATAAAGGGATATGGGCCAAATGCAGGCAGGTGGGACTAGTGTAGCCTGGACATATTGGCCGGTGTGGGCAAATTGGGCCAAAGGGTCTGTTTCCATGCTGTTAGACTATGACTATGACCTGACCTCTTCCAAAATGTCTGTCTACATCCTGAGAATGGTGACAGGGTGTAAAAGGATACAGACTCAGAATTGCTTCCAGGAGAATCCAAGTTGCAGGTTCTCAGTGTCACAGGGTAACATGAAGGACAAGTGCGGAAGACTAGGATTAGTATCGGTGTCAGGGGTGATGGAGGGAATTGGGTTAGGAGGGAGAGATACATCATCCATGATTGAATGGAGGAGCAAACGATGGGCCAAATGGCCTAATTCTGCTCCTATCCCTTATGACCTATGGCAGGTTTAGATTAATTTAGAGATACAGAATGGAAACAGGCCCTTTGGCCCACTGAGTCGATGCCGACCATTGTCCGTATGCTAGTTATCCCAGTTTCTCATACACTCCCTAAGCACTAGGGGCAATTTACCGAGGCCAATTAACCTACAAATCTGCAGTCTTTGGGATGTGGGAGGAAACCAGAGATCCCAGAGAAAACCGACGTGATCATGGGGAGAACATGCAAACTCCACGCACACAGCACCAAAGTGGGTACAAAAACAGACCAAAATAATTCACACTTTTCTCAATCTCAGTCTCGCATGCAAGGCTGAAGATAAATAGTTTGGGAAGTTTGCAGATAGTGCTTGGATGTGTTTGATGGGGAAACCAGTTTAGTGCAATGGCTCAGTGACCTTCTCTGAGTTTGCAGGTGAGACTCTCTGTGAAACACAGTCTGATAATAATCCTCCAGGAGAAGTTATGAAGTATCATCCATAAACTGAAATCCAGTTCCTTCTCACTTCAAATGCTGCTTAAAATGGCATTGCGGGCACTGAGGTTATCAGGGGAAATCTGAACAACTGCATGCCAAGATGTCTTAATTGTTTGTTCTTTTGCTTCTGGGTGCTTTCCCCCCTGGAGGTCATTGCAAAGGGGAGGCTTGGCTACAAGTTGACAAGTAAACACTCTGGAGCAGACCAGAGGACTAGGCAAATCTGTTCGCTGGCCCTGGCCTTGTTGGGGTGGTGGTTCTAAGAATCTGGGCAGTGAAAGGGCGAGTATTGGGAGTAAGACTCGAATTTTGACTGTGAGGAATTATGTGGTGTTTGGATACGGGGTGAAAAAACCCCATTATTGTCCGTAATTAAAGCTATAAAGATGGTTGCGTCAAAGCAACATATTTGAAAGTGGAAAGAGACATTGTGAATAAATTGGCTGCCTATCTTTATCCAATCTCCTGAACATTTATGAGAAAGAAATACTTGGATATTTTTTCCTCGCATTTTATTACTCATGGAAACGTAACTGGAATTTTTTTAATACTTATCCAAATTTTCCTGAACATTGTCAGCATTTCCAGAAAACCTTTGATGAAACTGATTTCCCACATATTAACTCTACCTAACTCCTCTATTGAAAAGAAAAGCACAAATGCGCTGAATTTACAACCATTTCTAAGGGGTATGAAATATTATAATTGTGGAATGATTAAAATATGCCAGGTATTTTCTGCTGAATTTTTGTTGGTCATTAAAAAACTTAGCATATACTGTGCATGGGTGTGAAATTGGGCCTGAGATGTTGCTTCATGTTATGATAATAGTATGTTGGTGACGTAATGCTGTCTGTACATATAACACAGGGACACCTTCAATGGAAAGCCAACCACTGGGTGGCGCCGTACGATGGCAGCCTCGCTAACAGTCTCGTCCTTTTTTTTCTTTTGTTGTTTTTATTCTGCTGTTAAATGTATGTTTCAGCGTATCTTTAGTTTTGTATTATGTGGGTGGTGGGGGGGAAGGGGGGTGTGGGAAACTTTTAAATATCTCTTTCCTCGACGGAGATGTGACTTTTTCTGTATCGTATCTCCGTCCGCGCTGTGGCCTAACATCGAGGAGCTGGCGGCCTCTTGCTGAGGATCGACTTCGGGATCTCCAACAGCGGGAGCCTGCGGACTGAACATCTTGGAACTCATGGTCCCTTGGTTAAGGACCGACTTCGGGAGCTCCAAGCCGCAGGAGCTTTGACCACCCCGATCACGGGAGCTTTAACCACCCCGATCACGGGAGCTTCGATCGCCCCGACGCAGGAGCTTCCATCGTCGGCTGTGGGAGCTTCGATTGCCCTGAATGCAGATGGTTTGACTGCCCTGTCCTCGGGAGAATAAGGAGGAAAGAAGATAAGACTTTATTGCCTTCCATCACAGTGAGGAATGTGGGGGAGCCGCTGTGGTGGATGTTTATGTTAACCTTTATGTGATTGTGTGTCTTGTTGCTTTCTTAGTATAACTGTATGACAAATCAAATTCCTTGTATGTTTTTACATACTTGGCTAATAACTTAATTACAATTACAATTCATGGAGCAGCGTTATTGTGTTCCATTGTGTAATATTGCACTGACTTTGCTCAATGAAATCATTAGATTGTTAGATTAGTTTAGTGTCATACGCGCCAGGGTGCAAAGAAATTTCTCGTTCACATGCAGCTCACCGAGTAAACATTCCATAATGATAAATACAACCAAAAATATAATGATGAGAGCAATGCAGCAGGATGGTACAAGATCGTAGTGCAAATCTGAAGTAGTGCAAAGTATTAAAATATAAAAAAAGAATAATCGAGTGAGATAGAGTTAAGAGTAAATGTATGGGGCAGCACGTCTAGGAAGTGAGCACAAAAGAGGTGATTAGTTCAGGAGACTGATAGTAGTGGAGAACCCTCCTACTTCAAGTAACCCTTACATCCCCTCTCTCTCGGTCCCTCTCCCACCCTAGTTGTCCTACTAGTTTTACTGTCGGCCTGCTTTGTTTAACTGTTTGTATCACTCTTTCTCACCCTCTCCACAGTCAACGATGGACCATTGTCAGCTCCACCTTTCCTTGATCATCATTGCTGGCTTGATTTGTCCTTTTGCATACCATTCATTCATTTGTTCTCTAATCCTTTTCATATCTCTGGATTCCCTCTCCCTGGACTCTCAGTCCGAAGAAGGGTCTCAACCTGAAACATCACCTATTCCTTTTTTCCCTTTCCGCTGAGTTACTCCAGCTTTTTGTGTCTATCTTCGGTGTAAACCAGCATCTGCAGTTCCTCCTACGTAAGCTATTTTTAATTTTGCATGTCTGAGCTTTCAACCAACAGAATGCTGAAGAGAGGAAAGGGAATGGCCATGGTGACTGGCATCTTTGGTGATACTTCCAGCCTTTCTGATGCAACAACTGTGATGAACTAAGCAGTGTTTGCCAGTCTGTGCAGATTCAGACAGTCAAGAGCATTTGCAGTCGCCATACCAGGCTGAGATGCATTTCATTGGAATATTTTCAATGGTGCATCTGTAGACGTTCGAGAGAGTCCTCGTGAATATGTCAAACCTTCTCATATGCCTAAGAAAGTAATTACACTGATGCACTTTCTTGATCACCACATCAGTGCGAAGGGACCAGATAAGGTTAGTGGTGATGTGGCTACCTAAGAACTTGAAGCTGCAGTTACAGGTTCTCGCAGTTTTTAGCGTGAAGCACAGTAGATGCAATCTTTGCAGTCAGCTCTTAATTATACTACATTATCATTTATCTAGCAATAGGAATTATTGAGCATTGTTATTCAAAGAACAGATGCTACATAGATGGGAGGGAGTTGGGGAGTGTTCTTGGACACTTGGTGAACCACAGATTTCTCTAACTTCAAGTAACCCTCACAACCGCTCTCTCTCCGTTCCCCCCTCCCCCCACCCTAGTCTTTGTACTAGTTTCACTGTCGTCCTGATGAGTTTTACTCTCTGCATAATTCATGATCACCTACTCCACAGCCTACAATGGACCATTGTGGGCACCACCTTTCCTTGATCATCGTTGCTTTTTGGATATCTCTCATTCATTCGTTCTATTTACCTTCTAGATCTCTTGTTTCCCTTTCCCCTGACTCTCGGTCTGAAGAGGAGTCTCGACCCAAAATGTCACCTATTCCTTTTCTCCAGAGATGCCGACTGACCCGCTGAGTTACTCCAGCTTTGTGTGTCTATCTTCAGTCTACACAGGGACATGTTCTTTGTGCATGGGAGTTATTAAGGCTCTTAACGCCTTAGACAGGCAATCCTGGCATGAATTTGCCAGGGGGATATCTTAAAGACATGAACAAAGTCACTTCAGGAGAAACAAATTTAGAAAACCTGATTGTCCTGTGAGGAAATAAGAATTTGTGTTTATTAGACCAGTCAGTTTGAAAATTCAGACTGTGGACAATTCTTTATGTTGCACTGCATCTGGGAAAATTTCATGGTTGATAAAAAGGGCTAGAGGGAACACAAATCTTGTGTTCATAAATCAACATGAATTTCCTTATGGCTGCATGCAGATATAGTCATAACATTATTTTTCCTCTGTTGGCCCAATTTCAACTCTACAGCAACTTTCTTTTGAGTAGTGTGAAACTTACAGATTTGTGTGTTTAACCAGGTGACTTTATTACATCATATTCACACACTTACTTTTTCCATGAATTACACTTAAAGGCACATTAGTTAAGGCAGTAGAATACACATGATGTCTGCTGGGATCTCATTGTGTTGGCATATAGTGATGCCAATCAACGCTAAAAAAAAAATGATATCTGCATTAATAATAATAATAATATTTTATTTGTATAGCGCTTTTCAAGGACTCAAAGTCGCTTTACATGGTGAGTCAAGAACAAAACAAAATAGAGTAGTAAGACAGAGATGCAAAGGGGAGGGGGACATGGGACTAAGGGTATGCAGAGGTGAAGAGATGAGTCTTGAGGCGGGACTGGAAGATGGTGAGGGCATTGACATTTTGGTGCTCAACATTCCCGTAAATGCCCTTGCTTAACCTTGCACACATGAGCACGTTAACAAAGAGGAAGGATTTCTCTCCAAAACTACTAAACGGAATCATCAACTGCATAGAAATGATTCAAGTGTTTGGTGCAATCTTTTGCTGCATCACATTGTAGGTGTTGTTCTACGTGTTAGCCTGGTTATCTGCTGCATTGCTGTTCAACCTCATCACAAGGACATAACCCCTGCCACTGGGTATAGGGCAAGCAGCAGAGCAAAATTCATATATGATTGACAAGGCCAATGCTTAAAGGCCATCCCTAGCTTTTCTCAAGCTGCCCCCCTAACCCCTTGCAGTTCTGATAGTAACAGCTCTGTTAGGAAAGAAGCTCCAGGATATTTTCATCGTGGTGATGACTCCATCAGGATAGAGTACGTCTCAGAGGAGCTATATGGTAATTAAGTCATTGCACAATGTTCTGTTCTGTTCCATTCACAGCTTTTCATATCATAGCCAGTTTCTATTTGCCTGCTGTAAACTTGCCTGGGAGAGTGCACCTTCAATAACTCTCCAAAGACTCAACACCACCAGGATAATTGCCTGGTGATTGACATCTCTTCTATGACTCTGAAAGTTTGCTTCCTCCACAGTTGTGGAGCAACTGGCCAGGGCATTTTTCACCAGTACCTCCAAGATAGTAAATCTCCACCACCTAGGAAGGCAAGGTCAGTAGAGATATAGAGATATGTGCTGGAATAACTCAGGGTCAGGCAGCATATGGAGAATATGGATAGGTGATGTTGTGGGTCGGTACCCTTCTTCTCCCACCATTTATTTATTTAAGATATATATTTCAACACTTAAGGTATATTAAAATTAATATTTAATAATGATTTAATCTTCCACCATTGCTCACAAGAAGGTGTAACAGAACCTCGAAGCATTGGTCAGACTTGGTTCTGGGATTGCTTAGCTTGATCTTGAGTGTACTGCTTCCACTGTTTAGCTCATATAGTTCTGCATTGTCGCGTCCTCTGACTGATATTTCTTTGTTAGCTATGCATGGTGCTTTCCCCCGCATGCTCTGTTGCATTCCTTACTAAACCAGGGCTAGTGTCCTGGCTTAACGACGTGACAGAGGGAAGGTCATGCTGAGGTGAAGGTTACCGATTGTGAGAGAATAACATTACGCCAGTGAAATCCTACAGCGCTTCACAGATACCTGGTTATGCGTTGGCACTATTCCAGTCAGGATATATATTTAGACCAGATCTAGTGATTCACCTTCAGCAAGACAGTGAGCTGGTTTCCCGACTGCTACAAAGGACAACTATATTGATTAAGGTAAATAGATTTCTTGTGCCGGTCCTCTCAGTACTTGCTGGCGACAGCCTAGTAGCTATATCCCTCCAGATTTAGCCACTTTGGTCAGGGTTAATGTTTTGAAGCAAATCTTCATGCTAGACCATAAACCTCTACACCTGAACACAATCTTGCCACCACTGCTGTTTTTCCCCCAAAATTCAGCATTGGGGATTCTTGACTCATTAGTCATGTAAAGCAGTAGATTATGATGAATGGTTTCCTTTACCTGATGCAGTGGGGTCTATTATGCTCTGGAATCCATGTTAGGTATTCCCAGGGCCAGTCTCTCCCAACTCATAATTCTTATTTTTGGCACGTCCTGCCAGTGGGATTTGGTATATCCCGGGATCATGATGGAGAGATCTTTCACATTGTGAGCAATTGTGGGCACCATATCTGAGGAAGGATGTGCTGGCTCTGGAGAGGGTCCAAATGAGGTTTACAAGAGTGATCCCAGGAATGAGAAGGTTAACCTATGATGAGCGTTTGTTGGCACTGGGCCTGTACTCACTGGAGTTTAGAAGAATGAGGGGGGGATCTCATTGAAATATGCAGAATAGTGAAAGGCTTGGATAGAGCGGATGAAGAGGGGACTAGCGGTCATGAATTCAGAATTAAAGGACGTTCTTTCAGGAAGGAGATGAGGAGAATTTTCGTTAGTCAGAGGGTGGTGAATCTGTGGAATTCTTTGATTCAGAAGTCTGTGGAGCCTTGATTAGTACAGATGTCAGAGGTTATGGGGAGAAGGCAGGAGAATGGGGTTAGGAGGGAGAGATAGATCAGCCATGATTGAATGGCAGAGTAGACTTGATGAGTGAATGGCCTAATTCTACTCCTATTCCTTATGACCTTATTGGCTGGAAACTATGTTATAACTACATGTACCTCTGATCATGACCGAGTGTAAGGCTGAAAGTTAAATAATGTGTGAAACAACTTTTCATATTTAGCACAAGGTATCCGCTGTTCCTACACAGGAGCTTTGCAATATTAACCAGGTGAGAATGAATTTGTCGGTTCTCGATCCAGTGGCTTTGGTGATAGACAATAAGTGCAGGAGTAGGCCATTCGGCCCTTCGAGCCAGCATTTGGGTAATCTGTGATCTGTCTGGTTTTATTCTTATGTTTTGTCTAAGAGTGTGGTGCAACCAAATGACTTTGCCATTTCAGGATCAATCATATTGCTGCTGACCTGGAGACACATATAAAACAGATGTCTGGTGAATTTAGTCTGTTTTTTTGACTGACAATGCAATAGTTTGAAGGCAGCATTTAATAGCAATTTTTGTGATTCCATATCTAGCTTATTAGATGAGCTGAATTTCCATTTGCTAACGGTGTGGTGGGATTTGAACAGATGCGTAGCTCCAGACATGTTTGTGTGGAACCCGGTAATATTAGTGCAATAATTAACATAATCTATTCGAGGAATATATCGGGTGAATGCACAGAGTCTTTTACCCAGAGTAGGGAAATTGAGAACAAGGGGACATAGGTTTAATGTGAGGGGGGAAAGTTTTAATAGGAGCCTGAGGGGTAACTTTTTTACACATAGGGTGGTGGGTATTTAGCATGAACAGCCGTAGGAGGTAATTAAAGCAGGTACTATCGTAACGTTTAAGAGACATTTTGGCAGGTACATGGATAAGGTATGTTCAGAGGGTTATGGGCCAAGAGTAGGTAGGTGGGACCACTATAGATGGGGCATGTTGGTTGGCTTGAGCAAGTTGGGCTGGCTGACATGTTTTCATGCTGTGTGACTCATCCAAGAGTTACTGATGCAACACTCCTCATCCAAGAGTTCTGCATCAGTAATCTCTGCCAACTCCCCCCAATCTCCTCCCCTTCTCCACCTTCTTTCTGAAGTCGCAATTCACAGCATTAGCATAGATCCCACCGTCCCTGCTTTGGCTGCACGCCAATCAGTAAATACAGACCCACCTCTAAACTACACCCCGAGGTGTCTGCACTTCCTTTTCCTTTAAGCTGCAGCTATTTCCACTTTGTTTAGTGGGAGATCCATGTAGGATAGACATTAAAAGGCTTCAAATGGGACCAGGGTAGGTCAGGCAGCATCACCGGAGAAAAGGAATAGGTGATGTTTCAGGTCGAGACCCTTCTTCTGACTGAGAGTCAGGGGAGAGGGTACCTCTCGTAGCTGCCTGACCCACAGAGTTACTCCAGCATTTTCTGTCTATCTTCGGTGTAAACCAGCATCTGCAGTTCCTCCCTACACATTTGATCAGCACATAGTGCCTTGTTGGTGAATAGGTTGAAGCCTGCTCTTGGAGATGGCAGCTGTAGGTCTGCTAAGGTGCTGTTTGCATCATAAAATACCTCTGTTAAAGAGGCTAGGGCTTCACCTAATGCCTACTTAAAACCAAGCAGCTGGTTGGGATTAAAAGCAGCATTATATTTTTTCTATAAAATCTGTGTGTCTAATGGTTAATTCTTAATGTTCTGACATTGAATTTTATATGGTTGTCAACCAAATAAGTCAATACAACTTATTTTGCTTAGCCAATGTCTGCAGAAAACCACAGATCCATAGTGTGATATTTAAAGCAAACCTTAACAATGAAGGACATCCTTCCGTCCATCAAGTCTATGCCTCCTACTAGCACAGTCTCATTTCTACACTTAGTTCCCTGGTCTACCCCACAAGCCCACCAACTTCCCTCAATTCTTCTATCAGCCAACTACACTGGAGATGATTTACATAACCAATTATCAATTCACAGAATTGGTTACCCATTTCACAGAAACCAGAGCGGCATGGTTGCGTAGGATACAGCACCAGAGACCCGGGTTAAATCCTGGCTACGTCTGGTATTTGTAAGGAGTTTGTTCGTTCCCCCCGTGACCTGCGTGCGTTTTCTCCGGGATCTCCAGTTTCCTTCACACTGCAAAGACGTACAGGTTTGTAGGTTTCTGTATTTCAAAAAAAATTGTCCCTAGTGTTTGTAGGACAGTGTTAGTGTGTGGGGATCGCTGGTCAGCGTGAACTTGCCGCAGGCCACAGGGCCTTTTTCCGCGCTGTATCTCTAAACGAAACAATTAACCCACCAACCAGCATGACTGGGATGTGAGAAGAAGCTGGGGGATGCACCCGGGGGAAACCCATGTGGTCACTGAAAGGAAGTGCAAAATCCACACTGAAAGCACCAGACAAAAGGAGCCGAGACTCAGCACTCACTATACATAACAGTAGCGCCCTTGTAAGTGGTGCGTGTTCAGGCACGACACTGTTTGCCGCAGCTCACTTTAAATATCTCACACCCTGGTCTGTGTGCAAAGACTGACTAACCAAAAAAAGATGTTGGATTGACTTCTTTCAAATTGTTATGGTTGTGAACCAAAGTCAGAATATACTTGATGCTATCAAGGACCAAACATGCAGACTGTATTGAAAAACAACTCCAACAAACTTCATCCTGGAGGGAATTTGTTTAACTACACATTCTGCAACCACATTGCGCTATTATATGATTCTACTGAGGCGTTTCAATCATTCTGCACTATTCCAAAGTCTTCACAGAATCCAAAAGATAAAGAAGCAAAAGGCCCAATGGTGAAATATACTGTAAACTCTCGGCCAGTTAACATCTACTGAAGTGTGTCACTTGTACATCAAAACTTTTTTTTAAACCCTAGGAATTTAAAATAAATCGGATAGAAGTGCTGATAAAGACAATTGTTCTTCATCTTGCCTCTTCCCCTCCAAAAGATAAAACACACTAACATACACCATTTATAAAAGTCAGCACAGAGATCTTGAATTCAGTGGGATATAAAATTGAGGCAACAAGCCATGATTTACAATTCCTGGTGACTTAAGGAAACAAATAAACCATGTGCAAATAATCTCCAAAGGCAAAAAGCAGGAATGAAAATCTCTTCAAGCTGTCTTATCACAGTGCTTGGCTTAATTTGTATGGCTGAAGAAAACTCAGATTTACTGTGAAAATCAAAAGAATGAAGGATCTTTGACTTGCAACGTTAGCTATGTTTTTCTTCCCACAGATGCAACCCAACTTCATAAGTCTTTCCAGATTTTGTTTTATTTCAAAGTTACTATGCATCTTTTATAAAATGTACCAATTTGTTTCACTTCTCCTCTTGAAGAAATTGATACAAGATGCATGGTTAAACCATTTATTGGACCAAATCATGCTGATGGTTGTGTGGAGAACCTCTAGCCAGCTGCAGTGTGCAGATCAGTGAGCTCCGCACTGCCAACTTGTGCATCAGAGCGTTGTACAAAACTGGCTGGAGGTCAGATGTAGGAAGATCATGCCTCTTGTTCTACCTCTGAACCTGCACCAAGTCCGGGGGGGGGGGGGGGGGGTCTGCAACTTGCTGAGCCAAGGGCTTGGAATAAAAGCAGAAAATGCAGCTACTCAGGAAGTCCGGCGGTATCTTTGAGAATTGAAAACATATTGAAAAATTAAAACCAACAAGTCAGCAATCTTACCATTCCTTTCAAAACAAGGACAAAGTCCACCAAGATCCTGGGACTGTCAGTCTACAGCTCCAGCAATTTGCTCAGTGCCCCTACCCCAGTGATTGCATTTCTTCTTCCCTTCCTTCCAATTCCCAATTTCACCTATTTCTGGCATGTTACTTTATCTTCAAGAGTGAAACCTTACATAAAGGACCAGTTCAATTCATTTGCTATCTTCTTTATTTCTATTAATTCCTCTGACTATTCCAGAAGGGTCAACTTTGATAACTCTCAAAAATATCTCTTACTGTTTGGTGTTACTTTTCTAGTTAGCTTTTAGCACGGTTTCTTTCTTTATTAATCTTGCAGTCATTCAAAGCTGTTTGCATTATTCCCACTCTTCAGACCTGCCCCCAAGTTTTTGCACAAACATATGTTTTTCTTTTGAGTGTGCTGCTATCCTTAAGTTTAATTGAGTTTAATATCATCATGGGTACATATGGATGGAATCTATCTATGCTATCATTTCTTAAAGATACTCTTTGACATCTCCTGATGACTGACTGGTTCTTTAACCTAATTTGTTAGTTCACTATTTTCTTTCCCTGCTAACTGGTTAGCACGCTACATAAGCTTTTCACTGTACCTCGTTACATGTGACACAAAATTAAACTCAACTCATCTTTTACATCCCCATGATTGCACCAAAAATCTAAAATATTAGTCATGGAGCCATTCCTCTCTCCCTCAAATTGAAGTTAAATCTCAATCATATTATGATTCATTGGTGAGAAGATGTCTTCTCAATGGGAACAATAATTAAACCCATTTTTAATATAATACCAAATGCAGCATTGCTTGCTCTCCAGTTGGCTCCAGAATATGCTGTTACAAGAAACGATACTAGAAACTTTAAATTCTTCATCTAGGCTGTCTGTGCTCATCTGATTTGTCAGTCTACATGTAGTCTAAGGTCCCCCATGATTTCTGAAAACCTTATGTTATTTATTCCTCTTTGTCCTGCCCTACCTTGAAGTTACTGCACCGAACACCATTCTCACAAATTATATGCTGCCTTGATCGCTTCTCATCTCCACCCAACATCCTGTTTCCTGAACAAAGGTCACTCCTCTATTGTGTAAAGTTCATTATTAATAACAGAATCCTTCCTGCACCTTTTTCTAGCTTCCTCTCCTTCTCAAACGTCATATAAACATCTACATTCAAATCTCAATCTGTCATCCTACACCCCTATCTCTGTAATGAATAAGAGATCACACTTAATTTTATTTGCACTCTCAAATCATCATTTTTTTTCTGGTGTTAGGTGTATTTGGATACTGAGCCGTTGGATTTTTTTCTATTGTTTTTATCTGCCGATTTAAAATAAAATTTATATTCTATCCTGTGTATTATTTCTATATTAATAATTATTTTCCTGGCCTTGTCTCGAGTCATGGATTTACCACAACTTTCCAATTTTGGTCTCACAGTTTAGTGTTAATCATCTGGTTTCCTAGTCCCCCACTACTCCCACCCACTTAAAATGATTATTTCCTGGGATAAGCTGAGGTGCACCTGGACCCTTACTCAGGATATCACTGCCACCATGGTCAGTCACTGGACCCAATGCCGAGTGGAACCAACAGTTAGATGTGCCAGTATCTTGGACTACAACCTTTCAACTGTGCATGCACAGAATTCCTGGAGACATTGAGGTATAAATATCTGATGGGGAGCAATTCTGAAGGGAACCATTGGCTATGAGACATCACAATTCTAGTCCTGGTATTCCTAACAGTGTTGCCAATCCCCATAGTTAGCAGTCATTAAGGACAAGTCGTGAGGCCATGATTTGAACCGAGCAGCCTTTGGAAAATTACAGCAACACCCAGGATACAGCAGGTATCGTTCCTGTGAACTGTTCATAACCCGGACAGTTTGCAAGTCAGAAATGCGGTCACAAACCGAATTCTGAAATTGCAGAAGACTTCTGCAGTCCTACATCAGTCAGCAAATCCGTCAACTCGGTCTCCCAAAGGCTAATTCATTTGTATGCATTGTACATAAGCTGGGGAGGACCTCCGTGATCAGATAACTCAGACCAAATGACACCGTGCATTTTTAACGTGCACGAACTGGAGCTCTTGCAGTATGAAGGCTTGTTGTGTACTCTATCCTAGCAACAGCAATGTAAGCATGTGTAATACACACCATTATTCTCTGCTACTAAGCCAGATGAGTTTCTTTTTAAAAGGATAGCCACAAGGCTATCAAGCTTAATTTCTGTAATTTTCAAAAATACCTTTTGGTGGTTAATTGAAGCTTTCAGGATGGATTGGTCAGAAATGTTTAAATATCTAGCTCCCAAAAGGACTACTTTCTCTTTCTATTGTTTTGACACCTTGAAGGAACGTGAGCAGCATACTGAAATCAACGTGCTTACATATGACGGGATTGAATATGTATCTCCTTTGCAAGCAATTCTAAGTTAAGAAATCATATGCATAAATAACACAAAAAATCTAAATTTCAGTTTAGTTTAGTTTAGAAATACAGGCCCTTCGGCCCACCGAGTCCGCGCCGACCAGCAATCCCCGCACATTAACACTATCCTACACATACACTAGGGACAATTTATATTTTTATACAATGCCAATTAATCTACAAATCCGTACATCCTTGGAGTATGGGAGGAAACCGAAGATCTCGGAGTAAACCCACGCAGGTCACGGGGAGAATGTACAAATTCCGTACAGACAAGCACCCTTAGTCGGGATAGAACCAGACTCCCTGGCGCTGCAAGGCAGCAACTCTACCCCTGCGACCCCATGCTGCCCTGAGCAAGTGAGTAAATGAGCAAAACTATTCAATTTGTAGAATAAGTTTCCAATGCACTTTGAGAAAGATAAGAAGATTGAAGAGGAACTGTACAAGTTCCTGCCAATCAAGAGATGTTATTATATTACAAGTGACATCTCTTTGAGGAAATGACCAGATAAATTAACTTAGCTGGCTAGTCATTTTTGTCATGTCTGAAAATAGCTGGATAACTAGATAATACACAGAATAAAATGTTCCATGATTATTGTCTAGCAGCTAAGTGGGGTGTCAGCTGGGAATCATTACACAAAGCGGAGATACAGATCATCCCCATCACTAAAATAAGCAGCCCAAAATGACTCACTGTGCAAAAACAGACAGCAAACAGCAGGAAAGAAGATGACACAAGCACGGTCGATGCTAAACCAGAAGTAGCAAAGTAAAGACCTTGGTGAGTCTAGAACTACGAAAGCAAAAGGCTCTATCGTGAGAGAGAAAAAAAATAGAAAAGATGTATGGAACGAGCTGCCAGAGGAGGGAGTTGAGGCAGATACTATAGCAATGTTTAAGAAACATTTAGACATTTACTTGGATAGGACAGGTTTAGATGGATGTGGGCCAAATGCAGGCAGGTGGGACTAGTGTAGATGGGCCGAAGGCCCTGGTTTCACACTGTAAGACTATGACTTTAAACCAATAGGGAGAAAGAAAGCATGAGCAAGCGAGAGAATAGAAACAAGTGAACGAGAGAATAAAAGCAAGTGAACAAGAGAATAGGAACAAGTGAGAGAATGATGGAGAGAAAATAACAAGAAAGTCGTACAATTAATTGTGCCTGCTTTTCCACTGACTTACTTTTGACAGGAACTATCCAAGTGGTTACTATTAATCTGCCTAGCAAACATAATATGGTGATCAGAGCATATAGGCCTCATGGGGCCTCAAACTCGAGCAGGCGACTGCACTGCAAGCTGTGAAAACATAAACTTATCCATGGGAATCACCAGCTATAGCTCAATTTAAAACTTCTGCAGCTCATTTAAGAAGGACGATCCCCATGATCCGAAACTCCGCAATTTTGTCAAATCAGTCACAGAAGGTTCTTACTGATAATGGCACCAGACATTCTATCACTCAGTGTGATCATTTGATTCACTGATACCACTGATCTCTTTCAGAAATTCATGGTAGTATTAGATAGTTATTAATCACGGCAGATTTGATGCGCGCACTGCGGCAGTGATCCTGATAATCTCTCAATAAGCAGAGCAACCACCACAGGGTCTCATAAAGAGCAAAGTCAGATGGCATCTGCCCAATGTGGTGCTTTGAATAAATTTAAAGAAGCTGCAGGCAGTCTTTCTTCATCCAGACGTCAGCTCTCGCACTGACGAGAGGGATCTCAGGACAGCTCCACATCCAGACTTAGCTCCATAAGCCGAGCATTCACAAATTAGCTTCAAAGCTGCCCTGTGCCTGTGAGGACAACATGAGCAATAGCTGGAGTAATTCAGCGGGTCAGGCAGCATCTCTGGAGAAAGGGAATAGGTGACGTTTCAGGTCGAGACCCTTCTTCAGACACAAAATCTCACTGATTCGTTTTATCCAGAGATGCAGCCTGACACGCTGAGTTACTGCAGCTTTTTGCATCTATCATCTGTGTAATCCAGCATCTGCAGTTCCTTCCATGTTCCTTGTTGTTCCAAATGCAGTTCTCATTGTTCATGCTGTAACTCTTCGCAACAATGAACCCCAATACAAGGCTTGAGGAACAACAACAAAGCACTTTGCTGACCTTGAGACTCAATACTGAACTCAACAATTTCACATAACAATTCATTTTAACTTTTCTTTCCTCTCTCATAATTTGCTGGGTATTTCTTTGTTTTGGCTTTCCAATAACTGATGTGTTTGGCATCTTACAGTCCCAGTACATTCTTTTGTCTTAGAATATAGGACAATACAGCGCAGGAAGAGGCCCTTTGGCTCATTATGTCCGTGCTAAATATTATGCCAAGTGAAACTAATTTCCTCTGCCTGCATGCTATCCCTCCATTCACTATGTGCCAATCTGAAAGCCTCTTATCTGCCTTTGTTGCTATCTGTTGTTTCTGTTCTCAGCTCAGAAAGCATGTATGACCTAGACCTCCACCCTATCACAGGTATTCCCATTGTTCTCTCCATTTAGCCGTTCTCTGCAACTTAAAACAAGCCAGTTTTCTCACTGATCCAGTTCTAACGAAGATCCATTGACCCAAATCATTCATTATGTTTCTTTCTTCACAGGTAGAATCTGGCCTGTTAAAAATTTATAATAATTCATTTTCATGTATGTTCCATATAAATATATATTTTATATATATATATATTAGGACAAATATATTATATTTTATATATATATATATTAGGACAAAGTATTTACATATAAATAATCAAATAAGTCAAATCTCTCTGCTTCAAGCTTTAAGCTCAGCTGTATCACAGAGTTAAATTCTTTAAAATAAATCGTGAGAATAGAGCAGGAAAAGCCTCTAAGCGTGGTTATGTAGACAAAATGTTATGGCTTGTGGTGAATTAATGCAGTCTCTTTTAGTCTAGAACAATGGAGATCAAAAGGCCCCAGACTTTTCCCACCATCTGTATTAAGTTAGCTGATCACTTTGAGGAAATGTGGTTGAGGTGTTTCAAACGGTCTCAAAATACTTGGGTTAGGAAAAAGAAAACAAACCCCAAGTGCTCCACTCCTCATTGTTATTCATGGACACCATCTGTGGCTATGCTGGTATTTTTGCCTCTAACGGAAAAAAAGTTTAGTTTCAAGTCCCATATCAGGAACTTGAGCACCAAAGCTCAAGGTTAATGTTGCAATGTAGTACTGAGGGCATGCTGTCGTGATAAAGGTACTGTCTTTCATATTGGAAACTAAACCAAATGGTCATCTCTGAGACCTGATGAACACAAATTAACTTGTATAGTGGAGCATCCTTGGTATCTTAACCAATAGTTATCCCTTTCACGTCCTTAAAAACAAATTATCCATTCTTTATTCCTTTTGTGAGCTTTCTATGAATTGACTTCCTTATTCATTGTTTGAATGCTAAAATGCGAATTCACTATCTATAAAGTATTTGTGATGTCCTGAATTAGGCATGGGGGGTGGGGGGGTACCCTGCAAATGCAGGCTTCCTTTGAGCTTAGGAATTATCAAGTATTGCGTAAAAATATAGCAACAAGACTTGATCATGAAGTCCCTCGCGACAATCCAATATTCACTTTGAAAACAGACACAAAGTGCTGAAGTAAACGAGGGTGTCATGCAGCATCTCTGGAGAACATTGATAGGCAACTTTTCAGATTGGGATCCTTCTTTAGACTGAATGTAGTCGGGGGTGGGGAAGGGGCGGTGGAGGGAGAAGGCAGAGTGGCAAAATGGTCGTTGAGTATCCACTTGGTCTCACCGATTAAAGAAGGCCACATCAGGAGCACAGAATGCAGTAGATGAGGAAAAGGAAGCACACATGAAGCTCTGTCTCCACTGGCTGTGCTGTTGGGGTCCTAGATGGGTGTGAGGGAGGAAGTATAGGGACAGGCTTTACACCTCCTGCGATTGCAGGGGAACGTACCTGTGAAGGGTGTAGTTTAGGGGAGATGGGATGAGTAAACTAAAGAGGTGCGGAGGGAGTGGTCTTGGCAGAAAGCAGAATGGGAAGATGTGACTGATTGTGGACATGTTAGAGAATGATATGATGGTGGGATGAAAGGTAAGAACCAGGAGAACAGGAGGGCTATTCCTATTCCATCATGGGAGAGGGGAAGCACAAGCAGAACTACAGTACAGAGGCAACATAAAAGGGGATCTATCCATGCCAGAAGTGGAGAAACCAGGTTTACTAAAGAAAGAAGACATTTCAGATGTTCTAGAATGGAGAGCCTCATCTTAGGGGCAGATGCGGCGGAGATGGAGAAATTTAGGGTAGGGAATGGTGTCGTCGCAAGAGGCAGGGTGGAAGGTGGTGTGGTCCAGATAACTGTGGGGGTCAGTGGGTTTATAGTAGATGTTAGTCGATAGTCTTTTCCCTGTGATGGTCAGAGAGATCAAGAATGGGGAGGTGTCAGAGATGTGAATTTGTCCAAGTAAATTAGAAGACAGTGTGGAAGTTAGTGATAAAGTTAATTAAATTAACAAGTTCGACACGGGAGCAGGAGGCAACTCCAATGTAGACGATGATGTAGTGGAGAAAGTGTTGGGGGATGGTACCAGTGTACCAGTTTGGAGCAAGGACTGTTTGACATAACCAACAAAAAGGCAGACATAGCTGGGAACCATGGCTAAACTTTTATTTGATGAAAGTGAGAGGTCAAATAGAGAAGTTGTTGAGGGTGAGGACCAGTTTTGCCAGGGTGGATGGGAGCATTAGGAGAGGGTAATTAATTGGCCCTTTGCTCAAGGAAGAACAATTTTGATAGGGAATGGAGGTGTAATGGGACTGGATGTCCATGGTAAAATAAGTCAATGAGGGCCCAGGAATTTAACGTTATTGAGGAGTTAAAGGGTGTCTCAAACATAGGTCAGAAAGGACTGGACAAGAGGGGAGAAGATGGAATTAAGGTATTTAGAGATGTTCTATTGGGTAGGAGCAGATAGAAACAATGTGTCTATAAGGGCAGGCCTGTTTGTGGATTTAGGAAAGGAGATAGAAGCGGGCAGCACAATGAGGTTGGACATTTTTTTTTAGTTTTTAACTTTTGTTTTTAGAGATACAGTCCCTTCGGCCTGCCGAGTCGGCGCTGACCAGCGATCCCCACACACTAACACTATCCCACACACACTAGGGACAATTTACAATTTTACCAAGCCAATTAACCTACAAAGTTGTACTTCTTTGGAGTGTAGGAGGAAACTGGAGCACACAGAGAAAACCCATCCAGGTCATGGGGAGAATGTACAAACTCCACACAGACAGCACCCGTAGTCATGATCGAACTCGGGTCTCTGGCACAGTAAAGCAGCTAAACTACCACTGTGCCACGATGCTACAGCAGAGACTGCAGAGGGAAGTTCAGATTAAGATTGGAAACAGTCTGGGAGATGGTGGCCTGGTGTTCGTCTATGCGGTCATGATCAAGGGGTAATTAAGAGGAAGTGTCCAGGAGTTAACACCTGTCCTCAGCATGGTGGAGGTGAGCCTTCCAGAGTACAAAAAGTACTGCCCTTGTTGGCAGGTTTGGAAACACTATCTGGATTGTTACTGAGTGAGCGGAGGGCTGTGTGTTCAGAAGGTGTGGGTTTGGAGTGGGCAAGGGGAGTGGAGAAGTAATGATGGCTGATGATGCGCCTTTAGTTGGAAATAAAATGGTCCAGAGAAGGGAGAAGGCAGAATGCCAGCAGCCTGTGGTGTCCATGAGGAAGAGGAGGAGCATTGGAGATGCGAGCAGTGGTCTTCATTGTGAGGCGAGGACTCCTTTCCAGAGTAAAAGGGGTGGAGGAGGAGGAATCGTGGGAAGAGCTGAACATCACGATGGGTGGAGAACACATTTTGGTCTGGATGTAGGGGTACACAGCTACGTAAACGCAGTTTCCCCATGCTGTCATGGATGGATCCCTCACCCACGTCTCCTCTGTGACATGCAGGTCTGCTCTCACTCTACCTCCTCCCTCAGATGGAACAAGGATAGAGTTCCCTTGGTCCTTACCTTCCACCCCACCACCCCTCATATTTAATTAATACCAAGGCTCTGCTTGTGCCTTCTAACCGGAGATGGTTGGGAGCAGGGCTTCAGCAGGGCTCTTCTGGATGCATGCCCCATCAGGCATCTGTGTAGTTTAAAGTTGGGAAAGTGAATTGAGAGAGATGAGTGTTGCCTTCAGTTAAAACCCACATTAACTTCCAAAGAAAATCAATGCACAAATAATTGCCAATCAAGACCAGATGATTGCCAGGTCAAAGGCATGGAGCCTCCGGCATCCTTTGCTTTACTGCTGGTAGGTTAAGCTCCCTCTCATTTTATCCCACCTTTGCTTCACAGCATCAGATTCAGCAACCTTTCCATCTTCCTAACCTTGCTGTGTGTTCCACAGTAAAGCGGTGCTGGCTCGAAGGGCCAAATGACCTACTCCTGCACCTATTGTCTATTGTCCAGTGATTGATAATAGCCAAGTGAGTGTGAAATGAGTAAAGGGAAGGGAAATAGCAGACCAAAGACAAACACGACTTTGGGTATATAATTAGCCAAGATTATACAATGCCTTTATTTGATTGATCCAATGATCCTGCAATTGATGAGTGCTTTGTGGGCCATTACATTATTTTAGTAAAGCTTTGCCTGAAGTGCCTGAGACAACCGATGCAGACAATTTATCTCTGATGTCCCAGAGGAAAACATTTTATTACCAGATAGCATATTCCTAGCCCCATTCCAATCTGCTGAGAGGATTAACAGACCAGCATTTATTCATTTCTAATTGATATACATGGTACTTAACAGGAAGAAACAAGTTCAAAAGTCAAAACCATGTTTGGTCACATGAACAGACAACAAACATGACTCAAAGTCTAATTGCCTAATGGAATTTGACCCTCCGGTTTTCCAATTTAGAGTCATTAACTATCAAAGTCAAGTGCAAGGTTCAACAACTGTTATATTTGCCTCAAGCTTTATTATTCTAGTTCAGTCTTTTTGCAGTGAACTATTCGGTAGGAGTCCTTTGGGTCAATCAAGTATGTGGGTTCTTTCAAAGAGCATTCTAGTTTATCTCAATATTTTTTTCAAACATTTCTGAATTATTTTTCTTCCTCTTTGTTTACCTTTTGAAAGGCTACTATCAATCATGCATTTACTGCCTCGTTGAATTTCAAATTCAAATCATTCTTTGCACAACGGAAAATCATTCCTAATTCTTTTGCCAGTGACATTAAACCTACCTGTGTTTATTAACTTTTTAGCTCATGGAAACAGCTTTTTCTTTATCCAAGAACTTCACATTTTAAGTGATTCTTTTCACTTCCAAAGATATTCATTGCTTGTCACATTTGCACTTTAAGTTTTACAGATTCATGAAAAGGACACCCAAGATGAACTCTTCTCAGTCTCACCCCGTTTAAAATGTACTCTGCCTTTATTTTTAACGCCACACGATCCTTCATGTCCTCACCCATTTTCTTAACCTGCCTAATGTTCCCACCTCTTTCCCACACTGAATCATCAGCAGGCATGGATAGATTACATTTGATTCCTCTCTTTCAATGCAAATTGGAATGAATAGTTGGACCCCTCCAGCAGCCTACTTCCTCTCAACTCAAACATTATCTTATTCCAAATTTACATGTTCTGTCAGTTAATCACTCATCAATCCATGACTGGAACATTATACTTTTAGTACCACTTGCTCCAATTTTGCATCATAACCAGTTGTGTGGCACCTTATCAGCTTTCTATTCTTCTCAAATAACCTCCAAGTTTGATCATTATCAACATTTTTCATTGATTACACACACTAAAAGTAACATTATCCCCTGTGAAGTGCTGAAATTCCCGTTTAGAAATTTTGGATGGAGGTGGAATGGGGAGGAATGTGGATAATCTTTCAGCAGAACTTGCATGCTCCAATACAAGCTGTGAAAGCAAGTTAGGGATTGTTGTCCAGATTGAAGATGAGGAGTAGTACCTTGTTGGAATGGGAGCCACAGACAGATAATAGTCTGGGTGGGTGATGGAGAATTGAAGTTCCAGGCAAATGGAAGCTCAGGGCCATCCTTGCAGACTGAACTAAAGTGCTCCTCAAAGCAGTCATCTATTCTGCTTTAATTTTCTCTAGTATAAAAGAGACCACACCATGGGCACTGAATTCCATACACTAGAACGGAATAGGCGCAAGAGAATCATTGATACAGCCAAAAGGTTTTTCTGAATTTCTGTTTGGTAGGAAAAGAGAAGATCAAATGCCCAATGTTGCATCTCCTGTGGTTGCTTTAGAAAGTGGTGCGGAATGGGCAATGGTGGGTGAAGGTGAAAGATTGGTCCAGGGTTTCGCAAAAGTAAAGGCCACTTAAGAATACTGAAAGGGGAGCGGAGGGAAAGTTGTTCACAGGGAATCCCGTTGAAAGTGGCAGAAAATGCAGAAGGTAATCTGTTGTATGTGGAGGCTGGTGGAGTGGAAAATGAGGATTGGGAAATTTTATTCTTGCTTTAAACAAGTTTTGCAAGAGAAACTTTCTCTACCATTCACTGCTAAGTGTCACAAATTTTGAATTGCTATTTTAAACATATAACCTCACTCTTCAAAAAAAGGGAACCGAAAACCCCCGGAATATTTCATTAACAGAACATTTGTGTACAAGTCAGAGTACAGTTTGAGTACAATACAGTTTCTTGTAAAAAAAAAAATGCATTTCAGCTTGAGAATGAAGCAGAAAACTATCTCTGCCAAAGTTTACCCAATGTGTCAATAATTCATCTTGATATCCAGTCAAGCTTGTTATTTTAATCAGGCTTTTCATTAGCCACTGACCTCTACTAGGCTGCAATGTACAGGGATGGGACCTCTGACCCAGGGGTGGAAATCAACTGTGACTCCCTTCCCGCCACTCCAATGAAATCACAGCATGTTTGCAAAGTACTTTATAAACAATGATTGTCCAGGCCTGTCCTTTATGAACGGTAACCCCTGTCCTACATGGGTAGGTCAGGACAGGGTGATTGCAGGTAGTCCAATCGCAAGCAAACAGCATTAGTCAAGGCCAACCTTTCAGAAACTGCTAATAGTCGAACAACGTGATAAAATGCCCTTCAATCCACCGAGTCTGCTCAACATTGAGCACCCACTTACTCTAATCCCATTTTAATTCTCCCCTTGTATTCCCATCAAGTTCCCCCCAGATTCTACAAGTAACCTACACATACTAGGGACAATGTACAAAGGCCAAGTAACTTACTAATGCACACGTGTTTGGTATGCATTCATGTATTCACGTTATTCAGTGTATCTGTACACCATGGATGGTTCGATTGTAATCATGTATTATCTTTCTGCTGACTGGTTAGTATGCAATGAAAGCTTTTCACTGTACCTCAGTAGAGTGACAATAAACTAAACTAAACTACAGTATGTGGGAAGAAATAACAACACCCAGAAGAAACCCTAAAATAAATCGTTCACAGGGAAAATGTGTAACTTCAACAGATAGCAGCAGAGGTCAAATTGAACCTGGGTTGGTTGAGCTGTGTAAAAGCAACATTTTGCATTTGTTTGTCTCGAACGATTTTACTTTGATACAATCATTCTGATTTTTTGGTTGTATTTTCGGAATTTCTCCCTGTGACAAAAACTAATGCGTCTACACTTCAAGTAAAACACGTTTTGTAAAAGCGCAGGTGGACAAAAATGTTGGAGAAACTCAGCGGGTGAGGCAGCATCTATGGAGCGAAGGAATAGGTGACTTTTCGGGTCGAGACCCTTCTTCAGACTCACCCAGAAACGTCACCTATTCCGTCGCTCCATAGATGCTGCCTCACCCACTGAGTTTCTCCAGCATTTTTGTCTACCTTCGATTTTTCCAGCATCTGCAGTTCTTTCTTAAACATCTTTCTTAAACACATCAGCTCTCCTGGGTAGATCGCCTTACCAGTTTCTGGGCAAGACCCGGTGGAGCCCACTCATATGTGACCGTGTCAAAAGTTGGATCTTTCCTCGACACAATAGGGTTGGTTATGATCATTCTGTTCCTTTTATAAATGCGAACTCCATCTCCTCCCTTCACCCGGGCGGTCAGATTGGAATATTTAGAATCAGTCAAAAGCCGGCCAATTTTCCGATCATCCTCCGCATCAGAGGGCAGGCTGTGATCCTCTTGGTTGCATTTGCATGACTTGCATATCTTTCTGTGTTAAAAGAAAGAATGTAACATTAGACTGCTTGCATTTTCCGGTGAAGGAATGACCATCAGCTGGTAGAGCAGTGAATTAGTCATGCCACAGAATTAGAACACTGGACCTGTAAGCATGAACGCATCTGATGGGAAAAGTTGCACTTAGTACAATGAAGACTGCATTATGGAGGACAGACTGTTTAATCTCTATACAATGTCGAGAATGATCCCAAGGATGCTGTGATGTGATGAGCATTTGACAGCACTGGGCCCTTACTCGCTGGAGTTTAGAAGGATGAGGGGGCAGCTCATTAAAACTTACAGAATAGTGAAAGGTATAGATAGAGTAGATGTGGAGATGATGTTTCCACTAATGGGAGAGTCTAGGACCAGAAGCTATAGCCTCAGAATAAAAGGACGTACCTTTAGAAAGGAGATGAGGAGGAATTTCTTCAGTCAGAGGGTGGTGAATCTGTGGAATTCATTGCCACAGACAGCTGTGGAGGCTAGGTCAATCGATATTTTTAAGGTATAGATTGATAGATCCTGGATCATTACGGGTGTCAGGTGTTATGGGGAGAATGCAGGAGAATGGGGGGTGGAGGAAAAGATAGATCAGCCATTATTGAATGGCGGAGTAGACTTGATGGGCCGAATGACCTAATTCTTCTCCTTATGAACAAATAATTGAGCAATAGGACTGGTGGTGTCTAACAACATTGCTTCAGTAAAGCCTGGGGACTCATTTGGGATTCAAGCCAGAATGAAATGAGCAAAAGGGTTTCTCCTTCCATCCTGGTGTCAAGAGTCACAAGAAATTGGCAAGTTCACAATTCGCTTTGCAGGCAGAAAGAGCCCATAAGCACAAATGTTCTCTAAACTTGGCATAACATTACATTAGCAATCTGCTAACACCTCTGAGCTCACTATAGTAGTAACTCAAGAACTGCAGTGTCATAAATGGAGCCATTCTGAAGTTGGAGATAACAGCAATGGTACTGAGAGAGCAGGGCAGCATCACCCTGTCGACCTGACTGAAAAATGCTTATTGTAGATAAGGCTTCATACGTAAACAAATCATTCAGTTGTTCAACATTAGTGTGCCCACACAAATGCCAAAGCTGCAAAGCTATATCACCAAAGGTGAAAGGCAAGAGTGAATTATTCCCTTTCCCTACCTTCCTTCCCATCCAAATGATCCCTCTCCATAATGAATTCTTGCTGGTATCCTCTTTCGCCACTGCCTTCACAATCAGAGTTTGCCCAAAAAACCTTGCCAGTGATATCCAGTGTTCCTTTTCTATTCCAAGTCATATATTTTTTTGTTTGACTTAGAGATACAGCATGGGAACAGGCCCTTCAGCCCACCAACTCCATGCCGATCAATGATCGCCCGTATACTAGTTCTATCCTACACACTAGGGACAATTTACAGGAGCCAATTAACCTACAAACCTGCATATCTTTGGAATGTGGGAGGAAAACTGAACATCCAGAGAAAACTCATGTGGTCACAGGGAGAACATGCAAACTCTGTACAGACAGCACCCAGGTTAGAATCGAACCTGGGTTTCTGGCGCTGTGAGGCAACAACTCCACCGCTGTGTCACTGCCCTGTTTCTTAGGTGATTTGTCCTCCTTCCCATAGCACTGACCCCTGTCTCTCGCTTCTTCACCTTCCTAAGCTGCCTCTCCCCTCTTTCACCAACCCCCACTCCCCATTTCCCAAATTCAGTTTCCCCTTGTACCAGGTTTTGAGTGAGAAACACAAATCCCTGTGCCCTGGGCATGTTGACTACAGGATCACCTGAAATAGTCACAGATTTGAGAAAGAGGAACCCATCGTGTAATAGGAACCTAACTCAGACCAACCCTATATGGACTGTGTATGCGCATGTGAAGGAGAAAACAGCTTTATTCTAATCCCTGCATCAAATCATGACTTCTTATTCCCATGGATCATCCACACCAATGAATCGAGAAACAAACAAATCATATTCCTCGACTTAAAACTAACACTGAATTTTGGGCATTTGTCCAGCTCATATTTCATTGGCATTATTGGGAATTGTCCATTGCCATTTTAAAAATGATCTTTGACAGGAACATAGCAAGATATACTTGCCTCAACTCGAAACTAAAATTCAGAATTTTGTTTAGAAACTGACCACAGGAAAGCTGAAGATGGATGTTTAAACTGGAGCATTGTAGGATACTCTCCATAGAGGTGGGCTGTAGAGGCTTTGCAGGACTCTCACTCTGCAAAGCCCTCAACCTGGCAAAGAAGTTCAATCCGCAAGCGAAGCCACAGAGAAAGCCACTAGGTGGCTTTGAATTAAGAGGGCTGATCCGTGGGCGGTTGCTGCTGGGACGCAAGTCGGGGCTTGATCAACCCCGGCTGGGTCGCCTGGGCGAGGGTGTCTGATGTTGTGAGACCTGAAACACCCGATGACCCCAGGTCACATCACTGAGGATGCATCCCAGCGCATCTAGAAGATGTATCTTTCACACTTGCATTAATCATTATCCCATGAAACTCTCCACAACCCTGTATTCTTTCTATGAGCCAAGTATCGATTTAAGGCAGTTTGGAATTTAGAAAAAATTACGGCATATAAAGTAGACTATTAATTTCCATGGATTTCAAATACATTGATTTTTTCCAAGCATGTGATGCCATTTGGGAAACAAAATAGAGGTAGGTCATATACAGTAGGGCATTGAAGAATGCTGAAGAACTTGAGAATGTGTCCTGACCTATGAAATCAGTCCGAGGAAGGATCCCAACCTAAAATGACACCTATCCATATCCTCCAGTGATGCTGTCTGACCCACTCAGGTACTCCTGCATCGTGTATCTTTTTTCCATAGAATACAAGAGTTAGGACATTAAGTTGCAACATTACAAAATGGTTAGGCCGCACTTGAATAATTGTGTGCAGTTCTGGTCATCACACAAACGTAAGGATGTGATAACACTGGAGAGATATTAGAGGAGATTCATTGAATGTATTGGAGAACTTTAGTATTGGGGGAGAGATTAGATAGATCAAGTTTGTTTTCCCTGAAGTGAAGAAGGCCAAAGGACAATCTGATAGAGATATATGTACAATGTCATGAACAGTGTGGATAGGTTAGATGATTAAAAAGTATTTTTCCCATAGTAGGCATATCAAAATCAGAATGGACATAGACATAGACATAATGAGATGGAAGAATTTTTTAAAAGAGAATTTGAGGGGTAATTTGCTTTAATTTCCCCCCACATAGACAGTACAGGCAACTCACATTTTATACTAGATGTCTGAAGAAGGGTTTCGGCCCGAAACGTTACATATTTCCTTCGCTCCATAGATGCTGCTGCACCCGCTAAGTTTCTCCAGCATTTTTGTGTACCTTCACATTTTACACTTGTTTGAAGTAACACTCTTTTTCAATTAATACTAAAGCCTGATTTACACGCACATATTTTTGGAATAACTCGCTCAAATTTACACTTGGCGGTGCAGTGTATGTGTGTGTACGTATTTTTGAATTACATGCTGTTTTTCAATTATGTAGCCCGCACATAAAATGTGAGGTGCCTGTAGTTCATTTCCAAAACTCGCTGTCAGAGAGGTGGTGAAATGAGATACATTCACATTTAAGAGGCATTTAGACAGACACTTAAATAGCAATGCATAGGAGGATACAACCCCAATGTAGATAAATGGGATTGGAGCAGATGTACAAAAAGATTGGTGTGCACTTTATGAGCCGAAGACACTGTTCCTGTTCTGTACGACTTTATCTAAGCTTAACTTGATGAAAAGGACGTATTACCCAATTTTAATCTGCATAGATTCTTCAAGAAACAGAGTCCCTGGGAGGGTGGGTTGGAGTTTTGATTTTCTGCATACTCCTAACCCCACACCCAGCACAGATGTCAACACACTTGGGACTGGGTGGAAGTATTACTTGAATCTTGCATTGGCCAGCCAGGTTTTCCATACTGCCAACCCCACAGGCCCTTACAATTTAAGAAAACAACCGTGGACTTAGAAAACTTTCTTATTCCCCATCTGGAGCAAGTTAACCAGAAAAACAGAAACCACATTGATAATCAAATCCAAAAAATCTATTTCATATAACGATTCCTATTCAATCTGTTAAGGCCTCCCTCCTCAGCGGCATCCACAATCCTCTATTCACAAGAGAAAAGAGAAACTTTCAGCTGCAATAATACTAAATTGATCTTTAAGCATTTAGAATCAGAAAAGAAAGGACAGATGTTGCTTACAAACACAGTGTTAGTGGACCAACATTTTTGAGAAGCAACCCGTGTCTCTCTAGACACTTAATCTTCAACCCTTCCAAAATCACTGGTTTCCTTGTGAATGGGAGAGACAAGGTTTCCAAGTTTCAATGTCACAAGTTCACGAGTTATAGGAGTAGAATTAGGCAATTCGGCTCATCGAGTCTACTCTACCATTCAATCATGGCTGATCTCTGCCTCCTAATCCCATTTTGCTGCCTGCTCCCCATAACTCTTGACACACGTTCTAAACAAGAATTTGTCTATCCCTGCCTTAAAAAGATCCACTGACTTGGCCTTCACAGCCTTCTGTGGCAATGAATTCCACAGATTCACACCCTCTGACTAAAGAAGTTCCGCCTCGTGCAATTGCAATGTTACACATGCTGATCCATGTGTGCATATAATCCACCATGCATTTGTATCTCAGTTGAATCTTACACTAATCAGCCATATGAAAGTAAAATTCAATTAGAATTATTTGTTAATAATTTGGAGCAGGGGTCAGCTATTGAGTTCCTCGAGACAGTTCTGCCTTGCATTTTGGTCATGGTTGATTAGCTTCTCAGCATCATTTATTGTTCTATTGTTCTTTGGCCTAAATTAATTAATACCTTTAAGAATCTGAAAAATAAAACTCAGGCCATTCAGCACCTCACGCCCGATTCACCATTCAATGATGGATGATCTACCTCAGTACCGTTTTCCTGCTCTAGCCCTAAATATTCCTCAGAAAAGTCCTTAGTCTTGAGGAATTCTATTGACCACATGACTGAATTCTGTTTGGGTGGGAATTTCAATTTCCCGCACCCTTTGCTTGCTGTGATTTTTGTGATCCATCACTGGTTGCATGATTCAAACTCATTATTCAGGATTCCCACAGAGTAAACTGCTTCTCACCACCAATCTAAAAGGAAAGTGGAGGCTCCTAGTCTTCAAAATGTAACATTTATGACCTGCACTAGCCTGACCAACCAACACTACTGCAACCCTATGAAGTACTTTCTCTTCTAGATGAGTTTGTTAAAATCAGACCAACATTTGATTATCACCATTGTTGACATACAGATTTGCATTTTATTTATTTAATTAACTGAATTTAACTTTCCCAGCTGCCATGGTGTGATTCAAATTTGTATTTTTGCATTAATGCTGCAACTTAACAACCCCAATATAACTTTATGACTTCAATTCAACTAATTAATCCAATGATTGGATTGAGGCAATGATCTGGACGAAAGCTGAGTGATGTTGCTGAAACCTATACTGGGCATCAGTAAGTGCCATTTAATAGCTCGCATCACTTTGATGATTGAGAGTAGACTCATTGATCAATAATTAGCCAGAATCGATTTGTCCTGGTTTTTTGTAAACTGAACATGCTTGGCCAATTTCTCACATAGTCATCTGATCTCTCGAGGTCATTTCTTGTCAGAGGCCTCCAGTCTGAAAAAACAATCCTCCGTCATGTCAATGGATCCCATGTGATGTCATCTTCTACACCAGCCTACTACATTGGACCTTATTCAAAGTGTTGAGAAAGTCCATGCAGATGCCTAGAGCCTCGCCCTCATCAATCCTCTTGGTCACCTCTTCAATAAACATCAAATTAGTAAATAAAAATTCTCTTGCACAAAGCTATGCTGACTATCCCTAATCAATTCTAGCCTTTCGAAATGCAGGTAGATTATGTCTCTCAGAATTCCCTCAATTCACTTTCCCATCACTAATGTTAGACTCACCGCATGTCCTTGCAGCCCTTCTTAAATAAAATGCACTCCAGCCTTCTGGTACCACATCAATGGCTAAGCAAGATGCAAATATTTCTGCCATAACCCATATATTTCTTCCCTTGCTTCCATCAACATGCGAGGATATACTTGGTCAGGCCCTGAGGGTTTTCCCACCTTCATGTGCCTCACATAAAGGGTATTGATTACATTTTATTTCGAGGAAAACAATAAATTCTTACTACCCAGGTCTCAAACTTAAAAAAAAAATTCAGATGAATGGTATTAAGTTTACTCAAAACGGATTTAAGTGGTTCTATATCTATTTAATAGTCAAACAGTTTAGGCAAACTTGTCTTTTGAAATACATTTCAGTGCATTACATCCCACAAACACTTATTGTTCCTACAATGCATCTTATAATGAAATCACAACAATGCAAAGTATTCACTAGGGTATTGAACTATAATCCAACTATAATATGCAGACACAGAACAATTAAGAACAGGAATGAATATGTATGTTGGTGTGGTATCAAATAATGAATTACGAAATAATGAAAAAAAAACAAAGGCAAATGAATACCTCAAAAATAGTTGTAATTCAGATTAAAATAATTCATATTTAAACTTGCATATGGTTCATGCCAGAGTCTGGCAGACAGAATGAAGCAGGAATTGTCTAAAAGACATCTCATACGTGACTGCAGTCAATAGACAAAGCCTAAATGTCTAAACATTTCTTTATTAATAGGTTACAAAAAATGTGTAATTTTGCCTTGCCAAATAAAAAGGTATTTTATTTTTGGACACCAAAGTGAATAGAAATTTAATTGACTGGGAGTGCTCTGGTATGCTTTTAAATATGACAAATATTCACTCATAAAGTAATGAATTACTTCCTTGAAGAGTGTTTGAGCAAGTATCCTTCCTGCAGGTCACTGGATGAAGAGGTAAAGGAAGCAGATTCATAGTTACGTTCAAACAGAAATTGCATATACAGTAGTGATGAAAAAAGATAAGTCATCTGGGGGACATACAAGGAAAATAGATTTTTATAGAAATCATTTTGGGCCAAATGGGTTTCCGTTGACCTGTGAGATTTTATGAACTACTAGACTAAGTGGGACCCATTGGGTCCCATGTTCACACGGGAGGGCTGGTCCCCCGACGCAATATTCCACCTCTCCACCAATTCCACCTATCCACCAATTACTTCAACCCAAACAACCATTTGCAGTGCAATTTTACTTCAACCCAAACAACCATTTGCAGTGCATTTTTACTTCAAACCAACCATATTTTCATTTTCAAACCACATTAAGGGCACTCACAGTTGAGTAGACATGTGTTCAGTGTTATTCAGAGCTCAGAGAGACGTGACCCTCTGGCTTCCTCCATCTTGCAGAGATTGAGTGAGGCACACCACTTCCTGGTTTTATAGTCCCTCCCCCTTCCTCCAGCAGGGGCAGCAAGCGAAAAAAACGGTGAATTATTAAAAAACATTAATATCTCTCTGATTTTTCATCGATGGGAAAAATCCTCAGGTCCCGGAAGGCGGAGGGGGACTCTGAGCGAGGTGGCCAAAAATGACGGCCGTAGGTGGCGGCGTTCTCTCGGAAATCGCAGCACAGCGAGCCAAAAGCGGTCAAGATCAGACTTTTAGTAATATAGATACATGGATCATTTACCTCCAAGGATGTGGCTCAAATGCCTTGCACATCCCTCTGCATCCTAGGCACGGGGTTCCTTTTCCTGCCTGATGGAGAATGGACATCTGTAAAGAAAACACAAGTAATACATGAAACAAGGGAATAAATAATGACAGCATGGCAAGCACATATCTGCCTAACCAATCTCCCGAGAAATACTTCTTCAAAATGTATTCCTATTCTTTAGGCCAAATAACAAATACTAAGATAATTATCCACTTGAATACACATTCAGACTGACGTAACTACATAGAATTCACCCCGTTACAAATATAGATACCACATTAGATATTTTTAGTTTGCCCATTATGCTTATATTAGCACGTTGAAAGTGCTTTCCTATTAGCCCCTTTCCCTTCACAAGGTATCAAGACTGATACTTGCATTTGATCAAATGACCATTACATTGAATGGAACTCCAGTCGATATATAGAGTCATAGAGTGATACAGTGTGGAAACAGGCCCTTCAGCCCAACTTGCCCACATCGGCCAACATGTCCCAGTTACACTGGTCTCACCTGCCTGAGATTGGTCCATTTCCCTCCAAACTTGTCCTATCCAGAGGACACTTATTTTAGAGCAAATAGACAATTGTTCTAGAAAACCAAGATATCAATGCAAAATAATGTTGAGACAAGGCTGAAAATATGTTCACCATGCTCAATGATTTTACTGCATTTCCCCCAAATCATCAGCAGTTTGAGATCTCTTTCCAATATGGTTTAAAAAGAAAGACTTGTGCAGCTTTTCAATTTCCTGCTGACAATGCATTCAAAAATAAAATGTATTCAAAATGTTTGAAGTGAATGATGAATAGTTCATATTCCTTGGAGATACAAGTCCTTTACACCCCTCCGAGTCCAACAAAGACGAATATTGTTTTACTTAAAAATTGGCCAGAATCTATTAATCATAATTCCTCTATGCAATTCTTAGCTGCACCCATGACTAGGCTGTTTACAATATTTTATCATTGAAGTCCATAAACTTCAAGCACTCAACATAATGTCCACTAAAGTCCAACGGTATTCTGGAAGTTGCAAAGTCAACAGTTTTTTATAAAAAAGATAAAACAAATGGCAGGCAACATTGGCAAAAATAGAGGAAAATAAACTATCGACTGGGCTGAAAAGTATTTAATTTATCATAAATATCAAGTTCAGAGAAATAAAAGTGTGAAAGCTTGCTATGAGTCGCAAAGGCATTGGTTAGTAATAGTGAAGAAAAATAATGTTGATAACAGCCAACAATCCATAATGGAATGCTCAAACTTGGCTTAACGCCTCCAATTTTGGCAACCTTCCATGCATCTTGCAGAACTAAGGAAGTCTGCACCAAGGCATCCTTTCAAAGGGGTGAAATGATAAAACGCCAATTACTTCTTGTGTTTAGTTTGAGTGAAACTCAATTTAAAAAAAAGGAGGATTAAATGTGGTGGAGGCTCGAACACGTCTCCAAAAGCAAAATACAAAATTAATCCATGTTTATCCATGGGGGGATGGATTCTTACAATCCCACCACGGATCATCAATTTTTACCAAATTTTAGTAACTTGAAATGGTTTGGGGAAAGAGTACTAGAAGCATAGAAACATAGAAAAATGAGAACTAGAAGCATAGAAACATATTCAATATGATCATGGCTGATTATCAAAAAATCAGTATACCTCTCCTGCTTTCCCCATATCCCTTGATTTCTTTAGACCCTAAGAGCTAAATTTAACTCTCTCTTGAAAACATCCAGTGAATTGGCCTCCACTGCCTTCTGTGGCTGAGAATTCCACATATTCACAACTCTCTGGGTAAATAAGTTTTCCTCATCTCAGTCCTAAATGGCCTACCCCTTATTCTTAAACTGTGATCCCTGGTTCTGGACACCCCCAACATTGGGAACGTTTTTTCCTGCATCTAGCCTGTCCAATCCTTTAAGAATTGTTTATGTTTCTATAAGATACCCTCTCATCCTTCTCACCCAGTCGACCCATTATTTCTTTATATGTCAGTCCCGCCATTCCAGGAATTAACCTGGTGAACCTACGCTGCAGTCCCTCAATAGCAATAAGGTCCTTCCACAAATTAGGAGACCAAAATTGCACACAATACTCCAGGTGCAGTCTCACCAGGGCCCTGTATAACAGCATTAGGACCTCCTTGCTCCTATATTCAAATCCTCTCGTAATAAAGGCCAACATGCCATTAGCTTTCTTCACTGCCTGCTGTACCTGCATGCTTACTTTCAGTGACTGATGTACAAGCACACCCAGGTCACACTGCACCTCTCCTTTTCCAAATCTGACACCATTCAGATAATAATCTGCCTTCCTCTTGCCACCAAAGTGGATAACCTCACATGTATCCACATTATACAGCATCTGCCATGCATCTGCCCATTCACCCAACCTATCCAAGCCACCCTGCAGCCTCATAGCATCCTCATCGCAGCTCACACTGCCACCCAGCTTTGTGTCATCGACAAATTTGGAGATGTCGCATTTCCTTCGTCTAAATCATTAATATATATTGTAAATAACTGGATTCCCAGCACCGAGCCTTGCAACACCCCACTAGTCACTGCCTGCCATTCTGAAAAACACCCATTAATTCATACTCTTTGCTTCCTGTCTGCCAACCAGTTCTCTATCCATGTCAGTACCCCACCCCAAATACCATGTACTCTAATTTTGCACACTAATCTCTTGTGTGGGACCTTGTCAAAAGCTTTTTGGAAGTCCAGTTACACCACATCCACTGGCTCTCCCTTATCCATTCCACTAGTTACATCCTCAAAAAATTCCAGAAGATTAGACAAAAAATTCCAGAAGATTAGACATTCTGTCTCTGCTTTCCAAATGCGCTGCTATAACGTCTTTAACAAGCGACTGAAGCATCTTCCCCTCGACCGATGTAAGGCTAACTGGTCTATAATTCCCTGTTTTCTCCCTCTTAAAAAATTGGGTTACATTGGCTCCCATCCAGTCCACAGGAACATTGGAAAATGAACACCAATGCGTTCATGATTTCTAGGTCCATCTCCTTGGGATGCAGACCATCAGGCCCTGGGGATTTATCTGCCTTCAGTCCCAACCGTTTACCTAATACCATTTCCTGACTAATGTGGATTCCCTTCAGTTCATCCCTCCCACTAGATCCTCGGTCCCCTAGTATTTCTGGGGGATTGTATGTCCTCCTTAGTGAAGACGGTACCAAAGTACTCGTTTAACTGTTCTGCCATTTCTTTGTTTCCCATTATAAATTTACCTGTCTCTGATTGTAGGGGACTTATATTTGTCTTCACACTAACGAACCCTCACACTAACTCATTAATCAATGTTCAAAGACATGTTAGCACTATGTGCAAGGCAAGGCTTATGGCAAGGCAGAATGTATTTTTCAATACCATCGATATTCACCGATGTATGCATGCCAACAATGATTATAGAATATAGTTTCACACCATTAACAAATCTAAAAAAAAAAATAATCAAGACACAATGAAGATAGAGGAATAAAATAGGCAATTCACAAAGTTAAAGTGGAACATGCTTCAGGTGTGCATTAAACCTCCTACTTTGTCCCAGCATTGTTGCTAAAACTATCCTTAGAAGAGCATTCTTCATCAAATTCCAGTTTTATTCTCCACACCTTACAGTTCAATGGTTTTGGATCTTCCCAATTTGCCAATTACTTGTCGTTCCCTTTACACTGGGTACAACAGGAATTGCCAGTAAGCCTTTGATTTACAGGACGACCGGAACTATGAGAGCGAGATTCTTTAAAAGTCCTTTCAAATTGGGACTGGGTTCAAACCCTGCACAAAGTAGTGATTGTGTAGTTTTTGTAACTCACTGCAAATTTGCGCAATTATTGCTTGCGAATGACCAGGTTCTAAATCGATAAATATTGGACAGATTGTTGTTTAAAAACACTAAAGGAAATGGAGACCAGAATATAACTGGATTCAGTGCAAAAACAGCATGATCCTAGCCAAAATGCTAACTTGATCACCACCTGGCTAGAATCACTGCCCTGTCCCCTTCTAAGCTTGTCACAATGTACAGGGTTTTGTTGTTAACCTTGCCTTAAAAACAGCTATGCTTGTTTGAAAAGCCCCATTTCCACCTTTGCCTGCTGTAACACCTAAGAATTTATTTTAAATATATTAGATATTGAAATATTTGAAAAGTCATTAAATCTATTAAATGCAATAATCAAACCAACACTAAAATGCTTATAATTTAGGCATTTCTCAATTTACCATCATTCTATCTATACATTTTCTGCAATAGCGTCTTTGACTGGTTTAAGAGTACACATCCTGTTTGAATCTATTCTTCACTATAATGAAAAGTACACCCCTCACCTCCCAAACACCACACCAAAACACTCGATGGTACAAGATTTATTAACTTTTGCTTAATGAAACATTTTCCAGGAATGTAACAATCATAAATCAAAGAACATTCCGTTATAGAGACCCATAAATAAAATTGAGGTAACTAAAAACAATTAAGCAACTTACTCTTTGCTTCCCAGTTCTGCAATCCCTATTGAAATCAGCGGGGTCTTCAAATGTGAAAGACCTCGACTTATTACTGTTGTAAGGTCCAACTGCCGGCAGTTCCCAATCTAGTTTATTAAATGATTGAGCAGTTCAAATGCCCAGTCCTGTATTTATTTCTTACATTCTTTCTCTGTACCATTCAGATATCGTACTGCAGCAGACACTGTGTAATTTAAATATACAGGCCAGTCTGCAACTCATGCTCAATACATTTACCAATTTGAAATATCTACTTTATGATGTACACAAAGAGACCATGGTGCCAAGGCAGACTTGTGGGTCTGAACATATTTACACAGGGCATTAAAATTAGTCCAACTATGTACACCTATTGCCCCCAATTAACATTTCTGACATTTCTACTACATTTCACAAAAGGCTTGCATTAAAAACAAAATCACTGCAAATGTGATAAGCCAAACACTAATCACCATTCATGATCAGTATTGCATTAGTCTCAGTTTAAGAAAGTCCTAGAAGTTTCCAACATTGTACAATATTTTGTGTGAGAATACTGTGGAACACTCTCTGCTCATCAATCAGAACTACATTTGAAACAGAAATTATTAAACCAGAAGGATGTCAACAACATCTCAGGAGTCTGTAACTATGCTGGAATTGCATTCATATCCAAAAATCGGGGGCTTACTCTCCCAAGCACCAGCCAAAAGCAGGTTCACCAGCATCTATGGGAAGGCAGATAGGTATTATTATCAATGTATGTTCTTCTTAAAATAACTAGTAAACAAGGTGAGATAGCTGTACTAAATAAAATAAAAAAGGGGAGAAGATAAATAAAATAACCATTTCCCCTTATTTTTTTACCCTATCCCCTCACCTTTTCAGATTGAGCAACTGTGATGGTCAATTTTGAAACTATGATGTTTAATTTTCGGGGTTTTTTGCCATTGATAAAGGGCTGAATATTGTGTTTAATATTTTCAATTCTTTTTTCCAGCAAGTAGTTATTGTGCTTTTGATATTTCTATTCAATCTTACAGATTGATTGCTCGTGGCAGAGCGGAATAATGTTTTAAACCATGATATTTTAAGAAACTGCTTTTCAAATGTGAGGAATATTTCTCCTTTCAGTAGGTCCTTAGATGTTTGCAGATGTGGGAACACAAAGATTACACAGTCAGAACATATGCAACAAATCACTAAAGGTACTATCTCTGAAATGCATAGTACAAAGAACATCAACTCTGCACTGATCAGAAGAGTAACACTGATAAGTGAAGGTTTCAACAGTAAGATAATCACAATTAAACAGCTTTGATATAGGACCCTGTGTTGTTTCCAAAAGCACAGGCATTTCTCCATGGAAGAATTCAATCGGTGGCGCAATCGTGCAGTTTTACACAGCTCACAATAACTGCACAGATGCAATAGTCTAGTGCTGATGGAATTGTGATGATGATGAAAAGAGAAACTGGTTGAAAAGAAATCAGCATTTTTTCCACTCAAAGAAAAATGTGAAATATGAATTAGGTGTCCAATGTTGTCAGTACCAGTTCCAATTTAATCTGTCAGCTTTAAAATCCTTCCATCATTCTTCACTTTATGAAGTGTCTTTTAAAAGTATACTCATTGACTGGATGTGGGCACTGGTGGCGAGACTTACATTCCTTCACGAGTCAACACATTCTCAGATCAGAGAACACATGGATCAACTAAAGACTGCTGATTTTCTTCATTGAAGAACATTACTAAACCAGAAGGATTTTTACATACAGTCAGTAACCATTGCACCAGCCTTTATTTTAGAATTGAATTTGAATACTTGAACTTGAATCCACCCAAATGCAATGATGGTATTTAAACTTGCGTCTTCAGATCACAAGCTCAGTCCTCCAAACACTTGACTAATAAGCAAGTTCCAGCGTGTATGCTTGCTGTACCTACCACCCCGAAACACTTTAAAAGCAGAAAATGCAGGTAATGCTCAGCAGGTCAAGCCACATGTGCGGAAGGAGAAGCAGTGCTCATGTTTCCCTGACAAAGAATCTTTGACCTGTAACAATGGCTCTGTTTCTCTTCCCACAGTTGTGGCGTGATCTGTTGATCATTTTCAGTATTTACTGGTTTTATTTTAGATTTCCAGCATCTACAGGTTTTGTTTTGATTACCACCTACAGCCATTTGAAGTTTTTTTGATGCAAAGTCACTCATGCAAAAGTGGCAGTCAATTTGTGGACTAACTGGGGGGCTGAAACATTAATAGACAATGGACCATTCGGCCCTTCGAGCCAGCACCTCCATTCAATGTGATCATCCATTGAACAATGTGATCATCCACAATCAGTACCCTGTTCCTGCCTTCTCCCCATATCCCCTGACTCTGCTATCTTTAAGAGCCCGATCTAGCTCTCTCTTGAAAGTATCCAGAGAACCGGCCTCCACCTCCAGTTCTCACCATAAGGCAGAGAATTCCTCTGTCTTAACCCTAAATTAATAACCCTGTCTCTCTCCACAGATACTGCATATGACTGGGTTACTACATCCATAATTTTCTGCATTTAATATTTTTTGCTTTCCATTAATTGCTTTCAATCAGCGATGGTCCTCTATTTTCTCACCCGACTCCCTGGTCATATCCCTGATCTTTAATTCACCCTAGCCTTGAATGTGCTCATTGCCCAGACAGCCACAGCTAAATCCCTGGAGTTGCAACTTTCATGTTGAACTTTCAAAATTCATGGTGAATATTCTGTTTTATTTCAGACTTCTGACATCTGCAGGACATTTTAATTTTTAATTTTTCAAAATAAAAGATTTGAAAATGGGATAAACTGTATTTTTCTTCAAGAAGACAAATTATTACATATCAACTGTTATGATTACAGAGGTTGTTAAGCAGTAATCATAAATTAGTCTGTCATGAAAAACGCAACCATCTCATCCAATAAAGTGTAATGTTCTTAGGAGCTTTACAGGGAGAATATTTTATAAGTACCTGACATTTCCATCAGATCACAAACCCACTGGTGGTGTCCAGATTGGGGTGGCACTGAGGACAAGGCCACAAAGAGTCTCAACCCAAAACAACACCCATTCCTTCGCTCCAGAGATGCTGCCTGTCCCGCTGAAATACTCCAGGATTTAGTGTCTATCATTGCAGATGTGGACATCCCCAATCATCGTCGAAAATACATGCACTTCTTTGAACCAGTTCTATTGCCACCATTTAGAAACTGAAGTAAACATATTTTCTCAAACTCAGTTAAAACGTGCAGGCATTTAAGTGTCTAGGGTAGACATTGGGCATATTTGTTTATGATTATTGTCATGTATGGCAAGATACAGTGAAAAAAACAACAACTTTCTTCTGCATTCTATCCAGTAAATCAACAAATCACATTTGTGCCTCCTTCCATTTATGGACACTATAAACTCAATAGCTAGCGGACTTAATATCTGATCCAAATAACGTCTGCAGATTGAAAAAACAAAAAGATCCCAGCATTGTACAAATAGTCTGTTTTAAGAATTGAACAACGCCCTGTTTATTAGCTGTTAATCTTATATGTTATGAATTCAATTAATCTTATCATGATCCGACCGTAAATTAATATTTATGATGCATTCATACTCTGATGCAAGACTATTTCAAAGAAAAATAATAATATGGAAAAATGCTCGATTGCTTTAGCAGTTGTGTTGGAATCCCATTGTGGTTGGGAGAGACACATGATTTCATCCTTCTCTGATCAGTGTGGAATTTGCCTGTGGTCATTGGACTAGACCCACGGACTTTTGGATTATTTCTGTGCAGCATTTTCAAAGAAAGGTTAAAGTCACAGCTCCCACTTTGTTTTATAAGAGAAGGTCTACAATTTGCAGTTGCAGGCGAGGTGATGCGAATGAGATCAGGTTTATTACAGGTGCTGAGATTTCTGACAGAAATAAATATATTGTCAATGGATCAATATTAACAAACTTCTGCAAAAAGCTATCTTTTCCATCAAACGTCTCCTTAAATCATTGCAATTATTAATATAATCATTGATTTTCAGGATTGGAGTTAGCAATGTAATTTCACTTCTAAACAGACGACAGCTAATTTTGTGAGGAAAAATTGGTCTTTTTAGTGAATCCTGAATGATTACATTTCAGTGAATCCTGAATGAACGCAGCGGTACGGTGGTGCAGCGGTAGAGTTGCTGCCTTAGAGTGAATCCGGCACCGGAGACCCGTAGTCTATCCTGACTATGGGTGCTGTCTGTGCGGAGTTTGTATGTTCTCCCCGTGACCTGCGTGGGTTTTCCCCGAGATCTTCGGTTTCCTCCCATAAGACCTACAGGTTTGTAGGTTAATTGGCTTGATAAATGTAAATACTGTCCCTAGTGGGCGTAGGATAGTGTTAATATGCGGGAATCGCTGGTCAGCGCGGACCCGGTGGGGCGAAGGGCTTGCTTCCGTGCTTTATCTCTAAACTAAACTAAACTTAAACTCAACTATACTTCTGCCAAAGTGCTTGCAAATGTGAATTCACATTGAGATGTTAGATTATATTGCTTACTTTTTATTGTACCCTGTAAAAAAGCGAAGCTAATCGAGCAAAATTCAGCAAGAAGCAATACTGTGTTCTCTTTCTGTCCAGTATCCTGCTAATGCTTAGTCACAGCATGAAAATATTTTACATTTGTACAGTCATTTCTTCAAATTCATTTTTGAAGTTTCCCCAACCAAGTGCATATTAAGCATAAGAACAACAACAATGGAGAAAATGGAGAGCAGAGGACAATAGGCAATAGACTGATGGCACCAAAATAGCCAGGTGATCCCTGGAACACTAGTGTCTGATATCTCATCACAAGGTTGGAAGTAGCAGGTGACTGCTCTTTAACCTGTGGGTAGGTTGGCCCCATTAGCTATCAGGCTAACTTGTGTTAGCCGAGCAGGGTGCTGAATTCGGCATGTATATTTCTGCTCCCCCTTTTGTACGCTGGCACCCGCACCATTCATTCTCGGCCAAGTGCACAAAAGGCTGTGGATTCATCTGTTCACTTGGTTCTATGGCACAGGCACTCATGTTTAAATGATGAACGTATGGTTGTTTATTGCAATACTTCTGTCGCAAGTTGATGTATTGATAGAGCTAACTGTCTACAATATGCTTAACATGTCCTCAGATTTAAATTCCTGCACGTTCTCTTGCAGATTCTGAAGATTACTCTTCAGATGGTTTAGAGCAGTGGTTCCCAACCTTTTTTTGGCCATGCCCCACCTAATCACCTCTAAAATCCTGATTCCCCCCCCACCCACATATTTTAGCACGAGCAGACAAAGAAATAATTCTCAGAAAATGGAATTTACTCAAAATAACATCTGAAACATAAACTACATATGTTTACCTGATGCCCCCCTTAAAAATCAAATTGCCCCCCTGTGGGGCGTACGCCCCACGTTGGGAACCACTGGTTTAGAGCCCTCTTTGTATATCTCTGAAGAAAAACACATTTAATACTGCTGGAACCCATTCATACTTTTGACTTCCCATCATAATGTATTGCACTGGGTTATTTGATTACTGTAAATTTTTGGCAGTTTTCCCAATTTTCTAATGTTTCCATATTTTTTAATCTTCTGTCATTTGATATTTCAATCCTTTGACGTATAGAGACATCTTGTCAGATTCAATTTCCACAAACCAAGAAAAAAAAAGGGTCTTTCCAAAGAAGCCTCTTCTACAAAATCTAAACCTTTCATATCAACAACCTCTATAACCATCATGTCCAATTGCAATTCACAAAGAAAAAAAGCAAATATTTTTTCAAACAGCTGTTCAAAAGTGCATTGTATTCGAGATGGAGGTTTGAACAACATATTTTTTGATTTAACTCCCCCCGACTATTGGAAACACAAACGTAATGGCTTTTCGGAAAAAAAATTGTCCCCAAGTAATTGGCTAGTGTTTCATAGACTGATATTTTGTTACAGTGAATCATTCCGAAAAATCACATGCAAAAATTGACATATTTTTCCTTCCTTTGTCCCCTAGAATTCCTAATTTTATTTAGCAAACACATTAATCTACCTTGAATCAGTATAATGCTACACATATCAAAGTTGGTTATTTTAAAACAGCCTTAACCCACTATTATTCATGAGATGGAGTGTACAGGTCAACATCAGTGAAACTAAAGGGCAGCTCCAATGAGTTTGGATTCATTGGAAATGACACCCCAAACCAAGTTGACTGTAGACTATAGGGAACCATCCCTTATCTGCTGTTCGCCCCTCACCATGTCTATGACTCACGCACACATCAAATGCAAGAAATAAATCCAATACGAGTTGGAAGCCAGATGCTGGTACATGCAACAACCACTCCATCACTATCTCCACATTGATTGCCATAATGAGCTGTGACATACTAGAGAAAGAATTTGGATGCAGGGGGAAACGGGGACATAAAAACTCAACACATACAGCAGCTGAGGTCAAGATTGCACATGGATCCTTGGAACTGGAAGACAGTGGCACTAAATGCTATATCACTATGTCATCCAACATGGTGGTGTCAATATTGTTGTTGTATAATGGAACGATCTTGTACAGTTTGAAACTAGACACAAAGCTGGAGTAACTCAGCGGGACAGGTAGCATCTCTGGAGAGAAGGAATGGGTGATGTTTCGGGACGAGTTCCTTCTTCAGACTAGTCAGGTATAGATTGTTTAACATTGCCAACATTAAGTTATAGATTGTTAAAGCAAATTAGTTTAGTTTATTGTCATGTGTACCGAGGTATAGTGAAAAAGTCACTGGAAAGACAATACATGATTACAATTGTGCCATTTACATTGTATAGATACATGCAGTGAACAAATGTAACATGCATCTACAAAGATCAAAGTTGAGAAATGATGCATGATGGTAATCAGAGAGCAATGCCAACTGCAAGAGAATGCTCTAAATATAATTCGAATTATATTCTGAACTTGCACACTGTGAAGGGAAGAGTAGTAAATTAAACTACAATCTTATGTTGGAGGAGAGATAAACAAGGGACAGAACAAGATCACATCTATAAAGGACCTTATGAAGTGTGAAACCAGACAATTAGGGTCAGAACACACTCTAAGAGATAAGGAGAGAAAATAAAAGTGATTGAAACATCTATAGGATCACAATATTGAAGCAAAATTATAAAGGGATGCGAGTACTTTACCACGTCTCATGAATAAGTAGCTCAAGACTGTAAGAAAGCAAATGAGGTTCATAAGGAAAGGCTCAACTGCAAAAACAAAGCTTATAGAGAATACCTAATGTATTTTTGAAATGACCAGGGATAAGATAACTCTCACAACTTATGGTTTGGATGCAAATATTAGAGCTAAAGGAATGGAAGTGGGAAAGGGACCAGGCAAAAAGCAGATGTAAACCTGGGTACTTCACTTCAGTGCTTGTCAAACACTGGATACATTAGAATTTCCTAGCCAATGTCTCACGAGCAATCTATCTGGTTGTGTTCGATGAAGTGCACACAAGTATCCTAACTTGCCAGTTCTGCTGCATCCAAATCCTCTCAACCTGCTTGCATGTCTAAATCATGCTAGATGACCATTGCAAACACAAGAGCAAAATTCCCCCAGATATTTTACCCCCTTCCTTTTTAATTGAGGAGTACAATGTTCATTGTTTAATACAGAACACAAATCCAGAACAAGCAGTCACAGTCCAGAACAAGGGGTCACAGTTTAAGGAAAAGGGTGAAGTCTTTTAGGACCGAGATGAGAAAATCATTTTTTACACAGAGTGTGGTGAATCTATGGAATTCTCTGCCACAGAAGGTAGTTGAGGCCAGTTCATTGGCTATATTTAAGAGGGAGTTAGATGTGGCCCTTGTGGCTAAAGGGATCAGGGGGTATGGAGAGAAGGCAGGTACAGGATACCGAGTTGGATGATCAACCATGATCATATTGAATGGCGGTGCAGGCTCGAAGGGCCGAGTGGCCTACTCCTGCACCTATTTTCTATGTTTCTATGTTTCTATGCATTCAGTTGCTCAATTTGGCATCCCAACACTGAAATAAAAAAGGTTAAGGTAGCTGCAATCCAATCAGGCAATGATCACACGGTGGTATAAACTGTGAATATAAACTTTATATACATGTAATTCTCAGAAATTCCATAAAAATCAGAGATTTTAATGCTTCAGGTAATCCAGTTGTATCATTCTTCTGCTTTTAATGTTGATGTAAAGATGTTCAAAACCAATGATGAGTTTCCGATTAATATCTGATTCACCAAGTGGTTTATCAAGTTAATGATTAGTAGACACTGAAAATGACCAAAGGGTCCTTTAATAATTATGCCAGAATTATCCTATCAAATCATAATTACTAAACAATTTACTCCTCAGGTTCCTTAAAGCCAAAAAACTAATAATGGTAAATGAGTGGAGGATTACAAGATTCAGATGCAGAGAGAAAGTGTTGGTGCAGATCAAGTTTAGTTGTACTCTTAACCTGGAGTTACCTGGTGAGTTACATCACTTTAAAATGCATGCAGAATGAAAGGTATGTGCCCCATCATTCGCCACCATCATGCATTCCTGTCACATTCAATTTCACAGCTAGGAGCTTGCCATAAACAAAAGGTGTGTGAGAGAGAGAGAGAGAACTCCGCTTCACACTGTAATCTCCTCATCTCTCAATTTGCGTATTGCCACCATATCCTTCCATTCACCCATTACTCACATACCTGTAGAGAGGGGCAGAGAAAACCCGTCATGATCTAATAATTTGGCTTTAGTCACCAATAATTGTTGACATTCTACCGTCACAGCCTTCCCACCCTCAGTTACACCCTTTGTTTCCCCATAACTCAAATGCAACATATTTTTCTAATCTCCCAGATGCTAAACACTTTATCTCTCCCTCCCATTCCTATATTGATCTTTCTGTCCTGGGCCTCCCCCACTGTCAGAGTGAGGCCAAATGCAAATTGGAAGAACAGCACCTCAAATTTCGCTTACAACCCAGCAGCATGAATATTGATTTTTCTAACTTCAAGTAACCCTTGCTTTCCCTCTCACTCCATCTCTCCCCCACCCTAGTTCTCCAAATATTTTTACTGTCCTCCTGATTAGTTTTACTATTTGTATGCCTCCTTGTCACCTTCCCCTCAGCCAACAATGAACAATTGTACATTTTATTTGAGCATCATCTGCTTTGATCTGTCCTCTTCACACCTTACGTGTCCTCCGCACCCTTCCATATCTCTAGTTTCCCTCTCCTCTGACTCAGTCTGAAGAAGGATCTCGACCTGAAACATCGCCCATTCCTTCTCTCCAGAGATGCTGCCTGTCCCGCTGAGATAGTCCAGCATTTTGTGCGTAACTTCACACATTCTTCCCATTAGTCTATAAATGAAGAACTATTACCTGGTTTTTATATCATTTATTTTTGCTCGGATTGCTACCATTGTTTAGCTTTACAGTCCAAAATTGATTGTTCTTCAATTTCTTAACTTGGTGGATGTTTTTGCTGCCTCTTCAACCGTGACCTTTTAGTTTGATTTATCTTTTATTAAAAAATAAATTCTGTTATGGGTATAAATAGAGATGTATAACTAACTACAACAGCTGAATTGAAAGGTGTTGAAAAGAACAAGATGAGTCAACAGCTCTTTCTCATACCAGACTGAAGTGTCCCAAAATATCTATACTTCAACACATGGGTAAAGAGCTGCTACATGATTGAAGCTTAGCTTCTCTGGTTTAAATAAACTCCATATAATTAGTGATTACTCCCTATTCCCTTGCTCAAGCAAGAATCTCAGAGACCTTACACTCTGGGGTGGTGCAACTGGTTGAGCTCCTACAACTCAAGTTAATTCCTGACCCCTAATGCTGTGTGCGTAGAGTTTGTGCGTTATCGCCGTGACTGAGTGTTTTTCCTGGTTTGCTGGTCTCCTCCCACTTTCCAAAAATATGCAAATTAGTTGGTTAAGTACCCAATGTAAATTGCAACAATTGTGCAGTTAAGTGATGGAATTGAGGATGGAGCTATGGGAATGAGAAGAGAATAGAGAGATATTAGGAAGTATTAGCATTAAAGCAAAAGGTGTTTGATGATTGATGTGGACTGGGCTGAAAGACCTGTTTCCATGCTATGATTTTTCATAGACCACAAAATAACCACAGATAATGTGGGATCTGTGTACTATCATGTACATTATTTGTTTGCCTGCCAACCAAAGTGTACCCCACTGGAATTCTATAATCTGCAACTTTCAGCCATGTTTCCAGATTGACAGTAAACATCCGTACCTTCCATTCAGAAAATTATAACTACATTTTAGTGAAATCACTCATTTATTGGATGGGACCTAGTACCCGTTATCAAAATGGCCTGTTTTCTTTAGCCAATCAAAACCAGAGGCAGCTAGAATAGAAACATAGAAACATAGAAAATAGGTGCAGGAGTAGGCCATTCGGTCCTTCGAGCCTGCACCACCATTCAATATGATCATGGCTGATCATCCAACTCAGTATCCTGTACAATGGATTGGTTGGAAAGGTTGGAAAAGTGGCACAGCGGTAGAGTTTCTGCATTACAGTGACAGGGGCCATGGTTCGATCCTGACTATTAGTGCTGTCTATATGTGGTTTGTATGTTCTCACTGTGACAGTGTGGGCTTTTCCTGGGTGCTCTAGTTTCCTCCCACATTCCAAAAACATGCAGGTTTGCAGGTTAATTGGCTTCTATAAATTGTCCCTTGTGTGTAGGATAGAACTAGTGTAAGAGTGATTTCTGGTCAGCATACTCAGTGAGCCAAAGGGCCCGTTTCTACGCTATATCTCTAAACTAAACTAAATCATGGATTCAAACTTTCCAATTATTTGCAGTAAACGAAAAAAAAGTGAGCACCCAAATAATCAATATCTCCATAGCATACTGTATACACTGTGTGTTGAAACATGGAAAAGATGAACTTGTTATTTGATTTGTAAAAATGAAACCTTTTCGGTGATTATTGGCAACCATGCTAACAAACAGGATCTATTGAGTAGCTGTACTATCAAACATTCTCTCATGTGACCACAGATGATAAAGGATAGTCAACTGTACTCTCATCACTCTCGCCTTGCCTACTTTCCAAGAGGTGGTGTATAGTGGATTATCTTCTTCCAGTAGTTACTTGCTTCTGCTAGCTTGCGTTCTACTTACTCCACAACTTCCTGACCCTGATGATATCAACAACAAAAATCTCTTGTTCAAGCCAACACTGCAACAAATAAATCAAGCGTTTGAAGATCCATCAGAGAGAAAAGATGGATTTCACAGCTGCTACTGAAGACAAGAGATCAAGAGAGAGTTGAATATAGCTCTTAGGGCTAATAAAATCAAGGGATATGGGGAAAAAGCAGGAATGGGGTCGTGATTCTCGATGATCAGCCATGATTATATTGAATGGCGGTGCTGGCTCGAAGGGCTGAATAGCCTACTCTTACACCTATTCTCTATTTTTCTAAGGGAGTGGAGCTAGTCAGATCTTCCCACTGGTGCAGGAAGTGAACCAGATTACCAGCACAGATCAGCAAAATCGTTTTGCATTCAAAGATTCCTACCAATTTTCAATTAATTATTATTGATATATAGCTCAGCATACTATAGCAACTTAGAGAGAACTGCAATTATTCTTGACAGGTAGAATATGGAAGTGATTAACGCTGCTTGCTTTTTATGTGCAAATGATGCTTCAGATCAGAAATTGATGCATATTCAAATGCAACAATTCAGAAGGTTTGCTTGTACAGCACAGCAAGTGTCATTTCTTAGGTACACAAAATTGCTGGGGAAACTCAGCGGGTGCAGCAGCATCTATGGAGCGAAGGAAATAGGCGACGTTTCGGGCCGAAACCCTTCTTCAGACTGATGGGGGGTGGGGAAAGAAAGAAGGAAAAAGGGAGGAGGAGGAGGAGCCCGAGGGCGGGCGGATGGGAGGGTGGGAGGAGACAGCTAGAGGGTGAAGGAAGGGGAGGAGACAGCACGGGCTAGCCAAATTGGGAGAATTCAATGTTGATGCCATAAGGACGCAAGGACCCCAGAGGGAATATGAGGTGCTGTTCCTCCAATTTCCGCTGTTGCTCACTCTGGCAATGGAGGAGACCCAGGACAGAGAGGTCGGATTGGGAATGGGAGGGGGAGTTGAAGTGCTGAGCCACCGGGAGTTCAGGTAGGTTATTGCGGACTGAGCGGAGGTGTTCGGCGAAACGGTCGCCCAACCTACGCTTGGTCTCACCGATGTAAATCAGCTGACATCTAGAGCAGCGGATGCAGTAGATGAGGTTGGAGGAGATACAGGTGAACCTTTGTCGCACCTGGAACGACTGCTTGGGACCTTGAATGGAGTCGAGGGGGGAGGTGAAGGGGCAGGTGTTGCATTTCTTGCGGTTGCAACGGAAAGTGCCCGGGGAGGGGGTGGTGCGGGAGGGAAGGGAAGAATTGACGAGGGAGTTGCGGAGGGAGCGGTCTTTGCGGAAGGCAGGCATGGGGGGAGATGGGAAGATGTGGCGAGTGGTGGGGTCACGTTGGAGGTGGCGGAAATGGCGGAGGATTATGTGTTGTATTTGCCGGCTGGTGGGGTGAAAGGTGAGGACCAGAGGGAGTCTGCCCTTGTTGCGTGTGCGGGGATGGGGAGAGAGAGCAGTGTTACGGGGTATGGATGAGACCCTGGTGTGAGCCTCATCTATGGTGGCGGAGGGGAATCCCCGTTCCCTGAAGAACGAGGACATTTCCGATGCCCTGGTATGAAATGTCTCATCCTGGGAACAGATGCGGCGTAGGCGGAGGAATTGGGAGTAGGGGATGGAGTCTTTACAGGGGGCAGGGTGGGAAGACGTGTAGTCCAGATAGCCATGTGAGTCAGTGGGTTTGTAATCATTTCTTGTCTCGTTTACCATTGAAAGGCATTGTAAATGGCATGCAGGTACTGTATTTGAGCAGAGGATACAAATTAAATCTTACTACAATCACAAATGGGAAATTTTAACTTTCTAAATGTTACAAAAGCATGTGTGCTGATTACACTATTGCGAGTGTGAATTCTTTCACGTTTTTATTATTGTTATTTAAAAACCCCCCAATTATAACACTTATTTCACTGTATTTACATTATATCACAATCTAGCCAAACTTAATTTATCCATTTTATTTTTCCATATTTCATTTTGCAATGAAGTACAACAAAGGCAGATGATGTTCCATGCCCTGCTGTAACACAGTTGGGGCCTGAAGTCCAATCCTATCTGACTATTACATAAAATAATCACTGCAGTACTTCCTATTATTTTGATGCCTGTTTCGTTACCATTTCCAATTAATTGCTGACTGTTTAATTATTCTTTTTATCCCAACATACGCTCTTAAAATGCTTAACCACAATATTCAAACAGTTGTCTGGGGACAAGAACACACACAACCCTTTCAATATCTGGCAAATCGGTAGTGTTTTCCTGCCCTGAAATAAATATTCAGGTTGAGGCTACAAGAGTTGATTTCCATGTGACTCTTGGAGACTAATCATAATACAGGTCTCTCCATAAACTCATCAAAATCTAAATTGTTTTAATTTAAACAAAATTCTATTAGCTATGTTAGTCAATTTGCTTTTATTAAATCGCAATAATCTTATTCACGATACTCATCAATAAAACATTTCCAAAACTATCAATTTAATCAGTTATTCCTTTAAATCTGGAATTTAAAAAAACATCTTGCAACTTCCCAAAAAGGCAAATGGCCTGGATCTCAAAAAAGGAAAAACTTGCATCTAATGCTTCCCCGTTGCTTCAGTGGTTGTTTTAATTAAAGAGGACGGTTGCAATGCAGTCCATGTTAATTGGATAACGGGCTGTTCATTGAGCAATGCCATATGAATATCGACAGCAGGTCAAGCTCCCAGTTACTTAAGGAATGGATACTGGCGTGTTCGCTCAGTACACATGGAAACGTCTGCGGAAGGGGCACGATACATCAACCCTCTCTCTGTACGATTCAGAAACAAACCAGTCATTGAACACGAGTCAACATGAACTTGTTTTGAATGACAGGTACGGAGTAGGGAGCCTTTCCATATCAGATTTGATCTTTAATAAATTTTGCTACTACTAAAAAGAAATCTGGATCACCGGACCGCTGTAAATAACATGAAACACAAGGAGCTACAGATGCTGGCATCTTGTGCAAACACAAAGTGCTGGAGTAGATTAGCAGATTAAGCAGCATCCATGGAGGGATTGGACAGGCTGGTCCGTTCTCTCCACGGTTGCTGCCTGACCTGCTGAGTTACTCCAGCACTTTGCGTTTTATCGTAATTAACACTTGGTCTTGTTCATGGGCTAGTTCTGTCCTGTCGGCGTAAAAAAACACAGAGAAACCGAACACCTTCTACATTTGAACAACCCCACACATACCCCCTCCCCTCGCTATCAAGCACCTCATGGCAGTGACCGAATGAAACAAAACACTGTGTGTAGGAAGAAAGTGCAGAAGGAGAAGAGCAGCAGTGCAGTCTGAAGAAGGGTCTCGACCAGAAACGTCACCCATTCTTTCTCTCCAGAGATGCTGCCTGTCCCGCTGAGTTACTCCAGCATTTTATATCTACTCAAGAAAGTGCATATGATGGTTTACACCGAAGTTGCAACACGCTGGTGTAACTCAGTGGGTCGGGCAGTATCGCTGAGGAAAAAGGATAGCGTTTCGGGTCGCAACCCTCTCTTCAGATAACACCGTTTTCTGCATGTGGCGAAGCAGCGACCAACTCCCAGCCAGTTGTCTGGCTCGGGAAATAGCGATCGAAAGCAAAACTTTCGTTGGAACAATCCCTTGGAGGGGAAAAGAGACCGTGGGCAGCAGCAACTCCTCTTGACGACCCGTGGAAGACCAGGGGAATGCCTTTGACAGAAGACAACAGAGACTCCGGCGCCTCGGTCACTCGCTGCACGCACGCACGGGGTACGTGGATGTTGCCAGGGCTAGAGGGTGTGAGCTACAGGGAGAAGTTGAGAAGGCTGGGACTCTATCCCCTGGAGCGCATGAGTATGAGGGGTGATCTTATAAAGCTGTCTAAGATCATGATAGGAATAGATTGGGTAGAGTCTCTTGCCCATAGGACATAGGTTTAAGGTGAAGGGGAAAAGATTTAATAGGAATCTGAGGGGTACGTTTTTCCACACAAAGGGTGGTGGAACTGGATGTATGGAACAAGCTGCTGGAGGAGGTAGGGTGAGGCAGGGACTATCGCAACATTTAAGAAGCAGTTAGACGGGCAGTTAGACATGGACAGAGTCTTACAAAGTCTTACAGCCTTAACTCCCGCCATACGGAGCCGCCTCGCGGTTATACGGTCGGTAACGGGGAAGCTGCCAGCACCAGAGGCGCGGGCAATAGGGTCACCAGCCTCCAGTCAGTACCTTCCCGAGCCCTCTCACACATAGCGGCGGGGAGATGAGTTTGGAGTTGATCAGGTGAGCGGACTCTTTTCGCGATCAAACTTACCTCAGTAATTAACTTTTAAAAACATAACTGAAGAGAAAAAACACCCGTCTAAATAAAGTGATCAGAATTTTTTTTTCAACCATGCTGTCTTCCCACTAGTAAAATGTATGTAAAATCCTTTCACTGGTGGATGGATTACACCCTGATTACAAGAAACAAGGGTCGGAGATTGACCCACACACGAATGCCACAGAACTCCCCCCTCAACTCCCCTCCTATCCACAGATGCTGCCTGTCCCGCTGAGTTACTCCAGCATTTTGTGTTTCCCCTCTCAATTAAACAGTTTGTTCCAGTTTCTCCTGTACAACCTCGGCTGCTGGCGGCAAACAGCGTTCAACCACCGAGTCTTACCTTCTGCATCTCCGTGCTCAGATCCATGTGGAAGTCTGTAAACGGCACCTATTTAATCGTATTATCAACTTCTGTGACTCCTCTCACCTCCACGTGTGCTGGTGTAGATAGTGCCTGGATGTGGCTTTATGGAGTAGTCACTCCCTGTGTACGTTGCCACGGGTCAGTTCAATTCTGCACCAGGAGTGCAGAGGTGGTTTAATTTGAGTGGGAGGGCAGGGCTTCGGAAGCCGGGAGAGCGAATCAGGAGGTGCAGGGGAGTGTGGACCTCCGTCCTCCCCGTGAGGTGGGAGGTTCAACTGTTGCCACCCAGCCGGGCAGCGCCCACCCCAGGCAGACCCGACCCGACGTCAGGGCGAACCGTCAGCACCACACTGACCCGCTCCAGAAAAATGCTTGATTCACCTCCTTCAAGCCGGGGAAGACTAGCTATTTCCTGCCTCTTATCGTCGCCTCTTCCCTTTCAAGGAAACGACTTGCAGCCATGCAGACGAGACGTGAACACCAATCCTCAGAGTAATTGTTGAATCAATGGGCAGGATTGAATGTGTATTTGTGAGTCAGATTTAAAAGACCGTCTCCTACGTGGAATGATCAAACTCACCATTCTTTCCTGCTTAACTCTCTTTACATAGAAAAGGGTGAATCAGTGTACAATTTGTGGTTTTTCACCATGTGGTGGCTTGACCTTATGAGGATTTTCTTTCTCTCTGATTTTAACTCGCAGTGTCATAATGTTTGAATGTCTTTCGCAGTCACAATGTGAAGTTGTGTATGGTGTTTGACCCTGACACCGTGTTCTCTCCATCTCTAAGAGCCCTTCCATAACAATAACATCTATTTCCATAACACCACTCAATAACCTCAACTTTGGGCGTTGCCCTTTCCTCGTCAACCTCTTCTGAATCAAATTCTAAGTACACATATTAAACCATGTCCTGATTCTTTATTAGTACTCGTTTCTATTCCGTTTTCCTGTAACAATGGATTTATTCCATTCACTGGCTGGGCTCCAACCTATCTGCATCATATGATTTATGGCTCCAATCCTTACATCCACTTGAACCTCTTCCTTCCACTATTACAACTTTTGACCCTATCCATGAAGATCCACAATATCTTTCTTCGTGCACATGCCTTCTGTTACATTCCTCAACTCTTCTACTATTCTTCAGTGTTATGCCATCATTGAATGTAGACATTATATTTCTGCAGGGCATCGAGTATTTAGTGTGTAGGGTTAATTCCCGATATCTATAAGGAATGCACTACTGTAGCTGATCCTGCAGATCTCAAGTGATTACTTGAGGCTTGTTAAGGAATTACTGAGAAGAAATGAGAAGCAGCATAATTTAAAATGGGCTCTTGATACTAGTGTTCTTCAATACTAGTATCAGACAACTGACAGTTCACAATGCACACACATCTAATTGTGAACAAAATAAACACTTTTTGAAAGTCTTGCCTCCAATATTCAAAGAGACAGACCAGACAGGTTAGAGCAAATTGAACTGGTTTTCCGAGTTTCAGAGGTTGTAAAGCGCATTTGGAATATCAAAATCTCAAATTAATTTGATGTTAAGATGACAATGTAGTGGATGAAAATTGCCTCATTTTATTGAATGCATAGAATATTACAAAGCTAAGCAGGTTAGTGTTAATATGGGGCAAAATGGAGAAAACACACTAAAATAATTTCAGATATTGGTGATTTAGATCTTTGTTTATGGAGTTGGGCAAAGTTGAATTCATTACGAACTTTCTTAGGACCAGAGTTTACATAAGCAACCTCTGGATTGCCTAATTGTAAGATAGTATTATATGTCTTCTCGGTGATGTTAGTGTCCAATTCTGGGTGAATTTACGCAGTCACATTTGGGTTCTTATTAGGTCTACAGCACAATGGGTAGGTTGATTCAGACACCACAGGACATAGTGATGGATAAAAATGGTAAAATCACTTACTTTCCTGGGATAGAGGCAAAGCAGCAGTAATTTGAATTTATATTTCACGTGAGCTGAAATGCGCTGTGTCTAAGTGCTGACATACGGTGGATCAAAATGGAAGACATTGTAGCATTAATTACTTGCCTTAAGAAGTAATAGCAGACATTTGACAGTAATGGCAGACATTTGAAAAATACATCAAATTAAGACATTCTGGTGGGACCCCTAAGATAGGTAAGGACAGACAGCAGCTGTGTAGTATAGTGTCACACAACCTGTAATGTGTTGATAGACTGCAATTTGAGATATACTATGAATTCCAAACTTTGGTTGATTTGGCACTTCATATTCCACTCAGAACTCAGCATATTTACTGCTGAGATTTAAGCGAGGGATTAGAGAGACCTGGGCAAGAGAAGACCTTCCTAATGGAGAAAACCATATACCCAACTTGTAACAGATTACACAATACCCTTGTGCTAACACATTGTCACAGGGATGGACAGCAATTTGGCCAAGGTGCTTGTCTGTGTCTTGGGAGTTAGAATCAAGACATGCAGTGTTGTTTTTTTCCTCCCAACTTCCTGCCTAATGGTTTGGGCAGATCTGTGCTGGAATTCTCTTCTGGGAGCATTTCTTCCGCAGAACTGTCAGCAGCTGAGCTTCCTAACAAAGTGAGTTATTGAATGACGGGTGTTCTCATTGGATCCCATCCATGGTTTTGATTCCTATCGCCTTTCCAGCTAAAATATGATTTAATGTAATTGATTTTTTGTTTTTCACTGCGAGTGCCCAGACTGGAGGGAATATTGTGCTGAGACACTTTCAGACATTCTTTTAAAGGGATTCACAAACCCTATTTGGAAAACATCTTTCATATCCCACAGTAACATTTCCCTGTGCTCACCCCTCTGATAAAAATATGCTAAAATATGGTCACATATTTCTGCTTTGCTGATTCCAGTCTCCTAACCTAAAGAGTAACTACAACTATGTGATTAGAATACATCTGACTCTTCTGATTTTGTCGGGAAATGCTCTTAACATAGCCTGGCACTATCTATCCTCCCAGAAATGTGGTCCAAGGGCAATCAAAGGAAGGTCATGTGCTTTCACTTAATTTTGAATGATCAACAGCTGAAATAAAATTAGTAATGCTCATTTTAAATTAAAAGGTATTGTTTTTATTAATTTACCCCTGGACAGTGTGTCATTGTTAAAACTCTTCTGACTGTAGGAACGAACCCTAAGTAACCAGATCCCCTGAACATGATCATCAAGGCTATCTTTGCAAATGTGCCCTATTTGACTGATTCTGTTCATTTTACATTTGAATTGTTTTATCCATTGGTATGAAATAAAATGGGAGATTTTGCCAGAAATTTGTTACATTTTAATTTTTATGCTGGGAGTCTACTCCGCCATTCAGCCATGGATGATCTATCCTTCCCTTTTAATCCCATTCTCTTGCATTCTCCCCATAACCCTTGACACTTTTATAATCAAATATCTGGCAATCTCTGCTTTAAAAATACTCAATGACTTGGCCTCCACAGCCACCTGTGGCAATGAACTCCAAAGATTCACTACCCTCTATGACTAAAGAAATTCCTCCCCATCTCCCTTCTAAAGGTACGTCCTGTTATTCTGAGGTTGTGCCCACTGGTCATAGACTCTCCCACCAGTGGAAACATCCTCTCCACATCCACATCTATCTGGGCCTTCCATTACTCGGTAAGTTTCAATGAAGATCCCTCTCATCCTTATAAGCTCTAGCGACCACAGGCCCTGAACCATAAAATACTCATCTCATATTAAACTAATAATCCCCTGGATCATTCTTGTAAACATCCTCTGGACCCTCTCCAATGCCAGCACATCCCTCCTCAGAGATGGAGCCCAAATGTAGTTCCATTGTTTTGAGAACTCACTCAACGAGTTAGTTTTCAATGATGGCAGGAGAGTTTTCAACTTAACCACCTTATGATCCTCACATGAAATCTGCGAACACTGCATTCAGTGCCATTGCTGAGTCTGGAGGAAGATATAATTTCTTTACCTTTTCAAACCATGTGACACAGAGATTACCTCCACTTGTATGACTGCTGCCAGCTGAGCTAACTGCATTGAAACTGAACTAAAAACTGTAGGTCATGGTCATTTGCTGTTGTTTTTAATGGATTAAAGAACTTAGTTATGCTTCAGAAGGTAATCAAATGAATCCATAGCCAATTAATTACTTTTGAAACGGATTCATTTTAGAATGTCGAACAATGAAGACAGGGAAGGTTTTGCAAACAACAAATGGATGAACAACCAGATCTGATGCTTTTGCCTGGGAATAAATATTAAGCTTCCTTAATAGAACGGGGTCTCTTACATCCCTGAAGAAACTGATGGGGGAGGAGGGGAGGGTACTCTTTGATGTACATAGGATAATGTGGCACCACATAAGGTAGATTTGGAAATATGCATCTGAACTTGCAGCTTTCCTAGCACAATGCCTGGTCTTCAAATGTAACGGTGTCATGATAAAACTGAGGATGTGATTAGGGATTATATAATGGTTCAATGGTGCTTTGACCATTGAAGTCAAATCACCGAGGATTTGATTAGGGGTTACATAACTGTGTTTTCCATATTTTGTCCCTTGTCTGTTGCATTCCTCACATTCTTCACCATCTTTTAAATTAGTAGAATGAATTAGTGAAATGTACTCCATTTAAAGGAGTTTCTCAGCTGCCTTTAAACCGAGGTCCATTCTATTTGTTACGTGACCATTCTTTAGGGCGATGTAAGTGTGGGGAAATTGTTGTCTTACGTGGATGGAAGGAAATTTGTACAGATGATGGATTCAACTTAATGATGCAGGACAAAACCTTATCCCCTTGAAATTTCCTCCAAGAGTCTGGAGACAATAGGGGTAAGGGTAAGGGTAAGCCAAAGAGACAAATACCTGCAGGCAGAAGAGGGGGTAGCAATAGAAGTACATAGACTGGGAGACAATGGCAATAAAGTGGAATGAATAAGGAGATGAAGGGAGATGTGGGTCAGTCTGGGTGTGAAAGAGAGAAAAGACAGAGCAATAACATCTGAAAGATAAACGAAGGAGACTATGCCAAATGGATGTGGACAATCAAAGCTTTAGACAATTCAACATTTTCCCAGTGCTGTTTGGCAGTAATTCAGTGGTCATGACTGCAATGTTGAAAGAATGAGTAGTAGAAGATTGAACCATGTTGGTGTGTCTGTGTATGTGAGATTCTGGGTCTATTTGTGTCTGGGTGTAGGTTTGAAAGACAAATCACTGGCTGCATGGAGAAATCTCACATGCTGCATTATTTTTTGTTGCACTGGCAGGCAGCAGCAAAAGGCACAGATTTCACACAATCCTTTCCTCTGGCCGCTTTTCTTGCAGGCATTCAATACAGGGCAGAAATGTAGTGAATATCTGTGGCATGACTGGTCCACACGCACACATTCCCAGTTCTTCAACTGCAAGTTAAGTATTTACTTTCCAATAATAACCCATTTTCTTTTGGAAGACAGCTAACTTAAGTATTTTCTCATAGTTTGTCAAGAATATCAAGTGTTGAAGGTGTTTTGATTCTGTGAGCATGGGGTGCGATGGTAAAAGATTGCTGAAACTGCCCCCTGGTGGTATAACAACCATACTTTCAACTGATTGTCATCATCATTTTTCTGAAACCACGGTTACATGGACTGTGAATCAAAGTGGTGATATAACACACTTTGAAACTGGATATAAGTCTGATGTAAATCAGTGTTCGATGTACAGTTTATTTCTCATTCTCTCCCCTTGCTCATTTTTAAAGGAATGCATGGGGGGAAAAAACTTGCATCTATTTTTTTCCTGAATACTCAAAATGTAAGGCAATATGGGAGATTTTGTGACAATGTCTTGATTGAATGTGTGGAATGGTGGACTAAATAAGACCTAATATCCACATCTGTAGGTTCCAGTTGGAATGTGTTCTTCAGGAAAGAAGAGAACATAAAACGTAGGCAAGTACCATTCAGCAACAGGCACTTTGGTACAATGTTTGTGCTGAGTATAATGCCAAGATTAACTAATCTCACCTGTCTGATCTATATCCCTTCATTCCCTTTGTATCCATATTCCCATCTAAAAGCCTCCAAAATACAACTATCTTATCTGCCTCACTGCCACCCTGGCAACGCGTTCTAGGCACCCACCAACCTCAGCATAAAAAAAAATGGCCCTGCAGATTTCCTTTAAACTTAGCCCCTCTCACGTTAAAGCTATGCCCTCTAGTCTTGCCACCAACTGTATACTTTCCACTGATATATAACTTCCCAAAGTGCAACATCACTTGCTCAGATTAAACTCCATCTGCCATTTCAAAACCTATTTCTGTAGCTGTATACTTTGGCAGCCTTCCTCATTGTCCACAAGTCCAGCAATCTTGGTGTCATCTGCAAACTTACTAACTAACCCATCTACAATTACATCCAAGTCATTTATATATGTCACAAACAACATATATAAAATAGAAAAAGTTCTGTTTGAAAACATTTTACAGTACTTTAATTCATATAACTCCGTTCCGTTATTATGCATTTATTTTGATAGCCACACATTCATCAAAGCTATGTATTCCTAAAGAAATACACCAGAATTCTTAGGCTTATCATTTAACAGTAGTGGATTTGACTTTACCAGTATAATTCCTTTATTAATGACATGTTCAGGTTTTTCAGTGCATGGCCAAATATTGTCAAAGAAAATTTCAGGTTAAGTCAAACTAAATCTTATTAATGCTTAATAATTAGTGCTAGGATATACATGAGACTGCAGACGCTGGAATCTTACGCAAAAAAACCAACAGCTGGAGGAATTCAACAGGTCAAGTTGAATCTGTGGAAGGAAACAGATAGATGACATTTCAGGTAGGGACCCTCTTCACATGGAATCAATAGGATCTCAAATTCTTTAGAGTGATATGTGTTAATGTGGTGCAGCGGCAGAGTTGCTGCCTTACAGTGCTTGCAGCGTCAGAGACCTGGGTTCAATCCAGACTATGGTTGTTGTCTGTACGGAGTTTGTACGTTCTCTCCGTGACCTGCATGGGTTTTCTCCGAGATCTTCGGTTTCCTATGTATACCATTTAGGTTTTCTGAAGATGATTTGTGCAATGCCTCTACAATATATTTCAGGACTAAAAACAAAATGCCTCTGCTGATTCATTAATTTTCCTGACCAACCGCAGTTAAGGTTTAGTTTAGTTTAGCGATACAGCACGGAAACTGGTCCTTCGGCCCACTGGGTCCGCGCTGACAAGAGATTCCCGCATATTAACACTATACAACACACAGTACAGGTTTGTAGGTTACTTGGCTTGGTAAATGTAAAAATTGTCCCTAGTGTGTATTGTATCGTGTTAATATGTGGGGATCGCTGGTCAGTTTGTAGACCAGAAGAGGCATTACACAAATCCTCTTCAGAAAACCAAAATGGTATACGGTCCACTTGAGGTTGTCAAATATAATATCATAAAGGTATGAAGGTGGGTCAAAATTGAAATTATTAGTGCATAAAGATGGCCCAAAAATGGAACAATATATTATGATTAGATTCTGAGGCATCAGTGAAACCATGAATTTATAAAATATGAAAATTGGCACATTCTTGTGGCTGGTTGACTAAATTAATGGGGCTTGGTGCCTGTGCATGGTACTGACACCAGTGGATGTAACCAGAAACAAAGCCTACTCTGTTCTATGAATCACCACTAAAGTATGCTCCTCCATTGTACAAAACCTGGGATCTAGTACAGAGCATTTCATTAAATCCCTTGCTGTTATATTCAGCACCCCAGAGGGATATTATAAATGTATTGTCTAATAAGGTCATCAGACTGTGTTATTTTTATCTTGCTACATATCATCTACAATAGGTCAGTGGCTCAATCGTCAGGACCATGCATATTGATTTACAAAGGAAGAACAAATACCGATGCAGCTCATCAACATTGGCTGTTCTCACAATAAGTCATTATCAAGGTGTATTAAGAATTTTTAGCATGGGTGCCAGAAATTCTTGAATCGTGAAAACAGTAGATATGCAGCAGCCAAAAGAGGATAGGCAGTGGAATAGGATTCTGCCTTAGAAATTGCAAGTATTTCATAGAACAATTTGGTACACTAATTGTCTCAACCTCCGATTGTGTATAACACAGAAAGAATGAACGAGGATGTACAAATATATTTATTTGGGTTCAATAAAATGTGATGAAAGTGCTTGGATTTTATCGTAAGCAGAAAAGGCCACAGAATTTCAGCCGTTGTCTGCACCACATAATATTTGATACTGAGAGGTCAGGAAATTTGAGAGTTGCTATCCTCTGTCATTTTTGTAGCATGGAGAGGAAAGGATAGGAAATTATGAAATATCTAGATTATCACTCCAACAGGCTTTTGGTGCAAATCCAGTTATTTAAATCCAGAATTGAAGAAAAAGTACCCAAATCATCCAATCTGTTTCTCTCCCCATGGGGGCTGCAGTGCCTTCTGAGTGCTTCCCATCATCTCTATTTTGTTGTAGAGAAGCTGATGGTAGGTTGCCTAACTTGTTGGTGAGCTAACATGCGAGAAGTGGAATGGTGAAAGAGACAATGTAGACCCTTGTATATTTTTGGTGCTGAGCCCAGAGAAGCTGAGTCACAAAAGCCATGAAAGAAAGTAATGCACGGGTTTGCAGCAGATAAATTTATTCTTTAGATGCAGCTTTGCAATAGGTAAATGCGGTCGTGGGGGGGGAGGAATGTTGGCAATTTGGCACGAGCACTGCTCCTCAATTTTGAGTACCTCAAACAGGTCCTCCACTGCCTTTCCTGTTCCAAGGAAAACAAAATATTCAATCTCTTCTCAAAGCTGATATTCTCCATTTCTGAAATCCTGGAGAAATTTCTCATGGCCTTCCTATGGTGTTTGCAACCAAAACGATAAACAGCAATACAGCTGTGCCTGAGCTAATGATTTACATGCAGTATACTCTCAGCTATCCAACATCCATGGGGAATGGGTGTGGGGGGGGGGGGGGGGGGGGGGGGGGGGGGGGGGGGGGTGCCAGTTGCATGAGAAATGTTCAAAAAACATTTCTGTAAATCACACAAATTGCAGAACTGCATGTCTTCTCTTTAGTTAGACACAAAATGTTGGAGTAGCTCAGTGGGTCAGGTAACATCTCTCGAGAAAAGGAATAGGCGACGTTTTGGGTTGGAACCTTTCTTCAACCTTCTCCTTACCCTTTTAAATAAATGCAATTCTATATTTTAAGGCTAAACATTATTATTGTAAAATATAGCAAAAACAAATCAAATTAATGTCTGCACTTGCCATTACATGAAGTAACAAATCTTCAAAGAGGCTGTTGCTTTTAATTGGACTATAACTGTAGTGCCCTCCCTGCTCATCTCCCCCAGCTAGTGAAATCATGTTTATTGCATGATAACTTTGGTTATTGCTTAACCATCTTATCTGCCTGTTGACGAAACAAGGAACTGCAGGTGCTGGTTTACAAAAAAAACTCAGTGGGTCAGGCAGCATCTTTGGAGAACATGGATAGGCGATGTTTTGGGGCAGGACCTTCTTCAGAATGTTCTCCAGAGATGTTGTCAGATCTGAAGAGTTACTGCAGCACGTTGGGGCTTTTTCTTAATCTCCCTGTCGTAATGCCTTCATGGATCCTTTGAGATGCACACCATACTCCTCTGCTCCTACCATTCATTGTATATAGTTTAGCCTTAATGTTTTGAGAACAATGATGATAAGGCTTTGTGTATACATATGGCAAAACTAACTTTGTAATAGTAGCAATATTTAGACAAATTCATTGTTGCACTGCATGAACTGGAGACTGTGAAAATGTTACCCTGTTCAAGGTAAATTTGTTAATTGGGCATTTTATTGAACAACTATTTGGATCCAAAGGGTCCATTTCTATACTGTATGACTTTACAAACTAACTCTATAGTAAAGATGTGTCAAATCTCATTATGTTTATGTTGAGAAATATTCAGGAGTTAAAAAACTATGTGGATAGATACATTAAAATTAAACGCAAATCTCAAAATAGCAAAACACCCCATTTGCAGGTTAACTTGCAAGGAGACTTTAAGGTTATTGAAGCTAGTCATTAGGTGTGGGACACTCTAATCAGAACCATTGGGGAAAATAGATGGATGTGTACGTTTATTGCCTCTCATTGAAAATACCAGGATGAGATCTGGAAAACCATTAAGTTGCCATCTTGCAGGTTAACATATCATTAAGATCATATCCCTGCAATTCAGTACATAGTTTATCTGGTAATTTAATATTCTCTTGGTTGTAAATCTAGAAAGCCACCCCTCAACATTGGTGTCTGCATTCCGTCCTCAGCTTTTAAGCCATCCTTATGAATTTGTATGTCGCAACAAAGGTGTTTGAATATTCAGAGGTGTCTTGGCATCTGCAGTGTACTCCCACTGTTTTTGTTGCAAATGAGAGAGAATTACAGGGAAAGATGTGTGGAAATGGGAATGATTGGAATGCTTGGATCCAGCATAGATTCCATAGAAGCTACATGGCTTCCTTCCATGCCAAATGTAAATAGGACAAATAATTTGAATGTGATTCTCCACACCAACACTTCAGTTAAAAGCAGAAAATCAAGGTTACAGGGAATGAATGAGGAATGGAATTGGTCATTAGCCTCAGTTGTGTGAAGCCAACGTACTGGAGGAACTCAGAGGATCAAACTCCCTGAGAATGAAGAAAGGTCCCAATCTGAAACGTCACCTGTCGATTTTTCCTTCAAAAGATACTGTCTAACCCGCCGAGCTTCTCCAGCAATTTGTTTTTTGCTCAAGATTTTGCGGTCTCTTGTTTACCCAATCTGAGTTGTGGTTCCATATGGTCAATGGTGAGGCCATTGTTTAAGATATTCTTGTCATTCCACTTTGGCTTCCATTGTTTCCTTTGTACATAACAGTACAAGAGCAAGGAAGTGTTGCTGGAATTACATGGGACTTTAGTGGGACCACATCAGGAGTTGTGTCACTTACCTAATGCGGGATATATTTACTTTCGAGAGATTCATTGTCTTCATTCCTGGAAATAAAAGATCACCCTGGGAAGGGAGGTTGACTGGAATGTGTCTATAACCTCTGCAAGTTAGATGAAATCTCACAAAAATGTTTTTAAAACATGAACCGTTTTTTAAGCATCTACCTATAGATTCCTTTTGGCCAAATAACCTAGAATTAAAGGACATAGGGGATAAGGACTTGGACACTTACAATTGAGATGAAATGTCTTCACTTAGAAGGGCAGGACAGGCTGGATGAGTCATATGACACACACATTCTCCTTTGTCTTATGTTCGTAAGTGTTTAGGTTGGAGATACAGTGCGGAAACAGGCCCTTTGGCCCACCGAGTCTGCGCCGACCAGTGATACCCGCACACTAACACTATCCTTCACACACCAGGGACAATTTACATTTATAGCAAGCCAATTATCTTACAAATCTGTACGTCTTTGGAGTGTGGGAGGAAACCGAAGATCTCGGAGAAAACCCACGCTAATAACTCTGATCCTATGTTACTCCAATGGACACTCTTTAAAAAGTACTTAATAGGGGTCTAAAATGCTTTGCACTATTAATGGTTTTGAAGGGCATCCAATATATGCAAGTCTACTTTTTGTATCAATACATGAGCAACTTATTGTCAGTCAGTGAATTAAAATGTTAAGATATTCTTTATTAAAGCTATATACATTAATATAATCAATTAATCATCTTACTGATCATATGCTACATTTAAGTGTGACTCAATCCCCAAAATAGTTTATATTTGAATTATCAGAATCATTAACAATTAAACTTGCATATTCTCAAATAGTTAACCAATTTGTGTTATGTAAATATTGAGGCAGAGGCAGGGATAGTGAGGGAGGGTTGCAGAATAGGGGTGTTCCATAAATCCGAGCATTCGCAAATGGGATCAACTGTGAATGCATTTTATTAAAAAATATCACTATATTCTTCTGTTGTTCGAACCTCTGAACTGTAAGGCTGATATTAGTTTGTAAAATAAACACAGTGAACTTGAAATTAAGCTTTACAATGTAGGTATATGATTGCTTACTGCAGTCCAATTTCGTTTTTTGTTTTAATTAAGGCATTTTTTCATTTAAAGTAAATAGATTAAACATTGCTGAAATTAATTTCATACAGGTTTCAAACCAATGCTGCACAACATAATTTCAAGCATAATGGTTTTTATAATTGCAGATATATAACCGTTGGCTTTTAAGAGCCGGATGTTAAGTATTTAATTGTAAAGAACTGTCCTGAACAGAACTTGGCATCAGCTCTCCAGAATAACAAAGATTTGTAATTGAAAATATCTGAAGGGGATTGTTCTACATGTATGAATTGTTTATAAGGGTGTGACTATTTAGAAACCTGGATCCCATTTATGTAGCTGATGCAGAAATGTTTCAAGTCCTTGTGTTGTAGAGTCAAGAACTAGCTTTACAATTAACTTCTTACACATTTCTATTTCAGTATTTCAATATTACACACTGGCATTATTGTTTTATGTTTTGTTATGTTATTTATGAGTAGGCTAGTTATTGCAGAATAGCCACCTGTCGTTCTTAACACCTTCCCCTCTCACCAATATGGGCACCAGTAACATTGGCTGCCCTTTCCCACCAATCGAGCAATAATTTCTCAACAGTTAGTCCCTCTTGGCTCAAGTAGAAGCATCATCTTAGGGATAACAGATGTCAATGTGCATTAAAATTCTCAAATGGGATATTGGCCCAGATTTCATACTTGCAATGATGATAAAACAGTTACGGTTTGCCATCATTCTACAGTACCTTCTGTGGTACACACGCACAGTTAAACATGGAAATCTATAAAATGGAGTTAATGATTCTCAGTTCCTTGACGTGCTGCATTGTTCTGCGATTCTTTCCAACATAACCTTCAGAAATCAATAATCTGCCAAGAACTTCACGAACCAGTCGCAGTGAAAAGGCTGTAAAAATACTGGGGTTGTTGCATGGGGTGGAAGAGCATTTTTAATGGCATGCTGTTATTATTGTGAACCATATCTCTGACTTTAAAATGCTAACTTCATCTGTGTGGATTGTAACATCTTTGGATCAATATTCCAAAATGTAATTGATTTTCAAGTAATAATATTTAAAATGTGTGCATTGCATCTGTGTGTATTGTGTTTGCAGGCCTGTTACACTGCTGCCTGTTAACCCGTATCATTCTATGACTCTATGACTATATTAAAACAAACTCCTCAATGAAAACCAATTGCTGGAAACATTCAAAAGGCCAAGCAGTATCTGTGGAAAGATTAAGAAAGTTAATATTTCAGGTCAAGGACTCATCAGAACCTCTCCATTGTCTTGGTCATTATCTTTTGTCCACTTTTTCTTTTTGCTGCAGCCTAGATTTGTAAGTAACATTATGAATCAATGGTAAATTTATCTTTAAATTAAAATATACCTTTCATTTTTCAATGAATTTCCTGTGCTGGGTAAAGGAGCAGTTAAAAAGTGTTATGAAACCTGATAGAGATGTTGTTGTTTGACATAACATAGCTTGGTGTTTATACCAGTTGGCTCCATTCAAGCTTCATGGGCAGTGGTGAAGCTGAATTATTCAGTTTCAAATTAACTTCATTCAAAATGGTTGCTGCAGTGGAGTCAATGGGTGCACATCATCTGCAGGGGAATGGAGCTTCGACCAAGATCAGATCAACCATGATCTTATTGAACAACAGAGCAAATTCAAGGGGCTGTAATCTGGTCCTAGTTATCACGTCTGTCTGTCCTCTTACTGAAAGCAATTGGTTTATTCAGTCAATGATAAAGCGATGAAACAAAGCAATGGGTGAGTTACATGAAATGGAGCATCTAACATTGAAAATTGACTAGGTTGCGAACATGAAGAGCACCAGAAGGATAGGTTCAAAAGGATTAATGCCTTGATGGAGGCTTTCTTCAATATAAACATTTTTTTTTAGGTAAGACTCCCAATCACATTTGTTCATGAGTTTCAGTGACATCTAGTGGCAGAAAATGTACCTTGTGCCATTATTTCTATTGTAAAACAAACCCATAATGAAGAACTGCTGAAATGAAATTATATTAAACTGCAAATGAGTATGCTGATTTTCAATAGATAGTTCTGTATTGAGGGATTTACTTTAAGCTTGGCTAGAGGGAACATTGTGCCAATGATGATGTAAAATATTAACCTTTTATGACTTTTATCGCTTGCTATATTTATTGAAATCTTATCTCCAGGATGTCCTTGATAGCCAGGAAATTGATGTCTTTGGCAGGATTATTGCATATAAACATTAATGCAGTATGACTATAATTAAATTGAGAGGCAATTTTCTCTGTACTTGCACATCACGAAAATGTCCTCAAGGTATGGCTGCCAGTCAGTGGATTATGAAACCATAATTTTAGCCATTTATGTTTTTACCCACAGACCCAATTCTCACTTGTTTGTATTCAACTTAATTTCAGAAGGTGAGCCCGAGGATACACTGTTTATAAGTAAAGTATTCCATTTGGAACATACATACTTAATCCCCCATGGCAACACCCAAAACCAAAAATGCTACATCTTTCTTCTGACAGCAATGTATCTTCTTTCTCTCACTTATTTTGCATTTTCTCTATCACATGGTCTCTTGCTCGCTTTTATCAGAGTAACAATGTATTACTATGTGGACGTGTGTTATTGATTAATGATTGGTTTCAGAATACTGAGGGGCGAAGAAAATAGAAAGGACAAATCTGATTTTTTATTCATTATTGGCACAACAAAATCTTGAGGAGGCCAAAGTCACTCTCCTTGACAACATTTCCCCGATCAATTTTTTGTTTCATCCCACTCCCTGGCAACTCACTGAATAAGTCCGTTCGCAACCTTGGTCGTTTTTGATTCTGAGATGAGGTCTGACCTAATATCAGCACAATCATTAAACGCTGCTCTTTCCACATTTACAACAAATAAAGACTACTCTGTTTCAGTTTAACAGTTGCTGGAACCATCATCCAAGCCATTGTTACCTCTAGAATTGAATATTCCAAATACCTTAGTTAAATCCTTTGGTATTTATACTATAATAGAAAAAAACTAAGAACAGTGCAGCACTGGAATGTTCGTATCTACTTCCACCATCATCCTGGAATAATGTTGCAGGCACCTACCATCCTCTGTGTGAAAGACTTCCCTTGCACGATCACCTTTAAGCTTGACCTCTCACACCTGTGACCTCTACTATTTGATATATTACTGTCTTGGGAAAAAGGATTCAACTGTCCACCCGATCTATTCATCTCATAATTTTTATCAAGTCTCCTGCAACCTCCAGCATTCCGGAGAAAACAATCTGTCTAATCTCTCTTTGTAGCTAATACTCTCTAATCCAGGAATCATTTTGTTAAAGATAGACACAAAATGCTGGAGTAACTCAGTGGGTCAGGCAGCATCTTTTGAGAAAAGGAATAGGTGACGTTTTGGGTCAAGGCACTTCATCAGACTGAGAGTCAGGGAGTAGGAAACTAGAGGTATGGGAAGGTCCAGAACAAAACAGAGCCTGCATCGATGACTCTGGAAACGCGGAGCCCACAATGGTCCATTGTTGGCTGGGGATGAGGTGATAATGAAGGGAATACAAATGGTGAAATTAGCAAGAGGACTAGGGTGGGTGAGGGACAGAGAGAGAAGGAATGGAAAGGTTACTTGAAGTTAGAGAGATCAAAACCGCTGAGTTGTAAGCTGCCCAAGCGAAATATGAATATGAAATATAAGGTGCAGCACTGCTGTTATCCTGCTCATATTCCTCCTCCTTACTGGAATATTCCAGTCCTGAATCTTGATCAATTGGCCTTTAAACAACTACCACGTCAGATGTTGACCTACCCGATGTAGCAGCCTCTTAAGATCCCGCCTAATAATGTTGTAATTTGCTATACTCAATTTAGTATCTTCTCACTCAATCCAGACATCACTATTCAAAATAGCCTTAAAACGTGTGGTTGGGATGTCTCTCCCCAAAATGTTTTAATATTCATGAAGATCTGCTTATTAACCCTGTGTCTGCCAACATCCCCAGGTTTCGCTAAATCTTGGATTCCTGGTTAAATCTCACCTCAATTTAAAAGCTTTCAAGCTTGTTTCCATTTTCTTCAAGGTCTCAATGTCATCTGGTATCAAAATCTCCTGCATGCCTAAGCCATGCCAAAATATGTGCCCTGTTCAAATGCTGATGTCTAAAGTAAATCATCGTCGAATCATTCACTGCACCTGCCAAGGCATTAAGCTCTGGCATTTCCTCACTAAACGTTCCACTTCTTTCCTCGTGTCTTTAAGCCCATTTTGATAGTTTTGACCCAGTTTTTGATCGTTTGCATTAACAGCACCTGCTGTTGTTTTGTTTAATAACACAGATGTGGAGAGCCCTGGGATGACTAGTAACATTAAAAGGTGCTATACAAATATGCTTTATTTTTGTCATTTGGCTATAACTAGATGCAAATGTGAGGATATATGAACAGTTAGGGGAAAATATAAGTGGATACGTTGGAAGAATTTGGGATCACTACTATTGAGCGAGGCACCAGGACTAGGGGAGATGCTAGATTTAGGCAAAACTAATGGTAACTTTAAATCTTATTTTACGAAATAATATCTTGGCTAGTGCAACAGAGCAAACCATGCTTCAATTGTTCTGCCGAAGACAATTCCAGCAATATTTTCTCTGACTTTTCTGATTGAGGTGGAGATCCCAAGGACCTATTGGAAAAAGTCCACTGACTGGCAATTGGACCAACTAGAAGCTTTTCATGTTTAAGTTGCTCCCAACAATCATTTTGCACAATTTTTGAAGTATTACGCTCACTTCCTGGTTAAGGCACGCTTGTTGGGAAATTGGACCAGACATTCAAGCATGGATATAATTTCTCCATTTCCATTAGTGCATAATACTATAATCAACGTGAAGGAAAAGTAGTTTGTGATTTGCAGTCTTATTTCTTTTTAATGTAAAAATGCAGCAAATCACACAGCATGTCAAGATTTCATGTGAATTAAACAGTTCCCCCAGGATATTATCTTTATAAACACCAACAGTCAATTTTATTTGCTGATTTTTCACAGTGATCACCAGCTCAGATTGCAGCATCTCTACACTGAATACTTTAGTGCAGGAGACGGGATCACCATCATTATAGTCATTGTATGCAATGCCTTGGGATTACATGCTTATTTGGGTGTGGTGTAACTACAGCTGAAAGTACACACAAACAAGCCCTTTGATTTGTGATGACCATGTCAAACGTGATATCAAGTTAAACTTAGAGGAGATAGAGGTCTGCATGTACTCCACATCCCTCTATCCCCTACATATCCATGTGCCTATCTGAAATAATCTTAAATCACATTATCTTATTTGGCTGCACCACCTACCCTGATAACATTTTATGCATCATCGGTCCCTGTGTAAAGAAAAACTTGCCCTGAACAAATCTCATTTAAACTTTCCCCCTTTCATCTTCAAGGTATGCCTTCTAGTTCTTGACATTTAATGAACCTGGAAAGGTTTTGACTGTCTACCTGAGCTATGTTTCTCGGAATTATATATGCCTCTATCGGGTCTCCCCTCACCCTCCGACATTTGAGAGTTAACAATTCAAGTGTGTTAACCTCCCCTTATAGCTAATACCCTCTTATCCATGCACCATTCTGGTAAACCTCTTTTGCCCCATCGCCAAAGCCTTCACATCCTTCCTGTAGTGGGGTGACCAGAACTGCACACTGTACTCCATATGCAACCAAACAAAATTTCAATAAAGCTGCAACTATCTTCCTAATGCTTATACTCAATACCTCAACCAATGAAGGGAATCCAGGGCTGGATTTACGTATAAGCTGGACTAGTTTAAGATTAGGGCCTCAAGATCTATGGGGGCCTCTGCTCGCTCCACCAAGGTGTATAAAACCTTTGAGATAGTGGCGTTGTTACAAAACCTACCATCAGTGGCGCTGTGTGATAGTGGCGTTGTTACAAAACCTGCCATCGGTGGCGCTGTGCTTGCGATTCTGGAGGCTTTGGTGGTGTGGGGGGTGGGGGGGGATTAAAACGCAGGTGAGGTTTATATTCGTTGTGGAGAGAAATTTGCTCCACAGATCCTTGGATCATTGGAAGTGCAGGACAAAGCAAAAGGTATGTAATTTATTTAACCCTTTTCCCCCGCCGAACCTCACCGCCGCACTGGGGCCTACCCACCTCGCCGCTGCACCAGACCTGTTGAACCTCGCCGCCCCACCGACCATCCGCCCACCGGGACTTCCCACGCTTTGCCTGCCGACCCTTGCCACTCCACCGCCCTCCTGCAGCCCATTGTCGTCGCCTTACCTGCAGACTGGACTCAGCACCGGGCCTGAAGTTTCCACCAAAGATACCCCAAGTTCCCAAAATACCCCAAAATAGCTACACAACCTGTCTAGCTAAACCACTTAAGATGATAATGAGTTCCATATTCTACCGATTGTCTAATTAAAACGTTTCAACTGCATTTTTTCATTTAATTGAATTATAAACAGATGGTATAATTGTCATCAGAAGCAATACAAAATTAATGTTATGCAAATATGCAATGTTCATATCTTTGTAGCTTACCATGGAACTGCAGCTACATCTTAAGGGCTGTAATCAAATACAATGACCTCTACGACACTCTGTACCTGGTCCCAAACTTTGGGGAAGACATCTATTGGATGATATTCATTTATCCTCCAACATCAAAACATTCCCAGTTTCACTACAATCTACTGAACCCTCAAATGGCAGAAGGAGGAAGTAGTACTCAAATAAAATATATTGTTGAATAATCTGCAAATAATTCTCAGACATTCCTGACATGATGCAATTTATAGCAAGGTTCACACACAAAGATAATTGTGGTTCAAAAATCTACTCAGAGTCTAGATCTGTAGATGTAACATGTCTTTTATTCAACAGAAGCAGACACATTGGGAGATGATAAGAATCTTCCCTAAGTCAAAACACTTCCGTTTAAACAACTTTCAGGTCAATAAAAATGTGATCAAATGCAATTCCAATATTTAACCTCAATATTTTGTATGTGAACAAATGGTTCCATAGAATTATACAGTAACAATGGGAGCACATATTCAGTATCAATACCAACATCGTTGTTGAGATATGGTGTTTACATTAATATTCTAAAATCACAGAGGACAAAATCTAGTCATCCAAAAAAACTTTTTTATTATCAGATTTGTGGGAGGTGGTTCTTTGATACACAAACACCCAAAGTGTTGATTGGCAGAATAAATATTGCTTTGTCCATGATTCATGTTCTGTGTGGCAAAATATTCAGTCTGTAACCTCCCTTGATCTCATTCTGGGATTTAATCTACAGGTCCCCCTTTTATCTATGTCAGAATTGATCAAAACATCTTGGCAATTCAAGATGTCTAACCCCTTGTTCCAATGCCTCGACCTTTATTGTTTCTCAGTAACAACAGATGTCACACTTCCTTCTCAGTTTATTTAGCCATTGCATCTGAGAATATCTCATGGCCAATACGTATTAGCTATATCTCCACATGTAACAGTCACCTTGATGTAGATCTCTTTTGAGACATTAAGTATATTCTTGTCAGTTTACAAAGCATATCAGTTAAGTAGTCTCCTGATGCATGCAAGTTCTGCAAAATTCTTCATTGTGCGGGGATCGCTTGTTGGTGTGGGCTCAGTAGGCCGAAGGGCCTGATTCCTGTATTACAAAACTAAATGAATTTCAAAACTGATTCTTGCTTGTAAATCACTTTTAGAACTAATTTGGAGTCTGGGTCTTGCTTTGATAATTAAATTAATCAATGGTTACTAAACTATTTAACCTCCGTCTACGGCACGTAACTCATTAACAGTAATTATTGATTTAATGTAAACAAGTAGCTATGTGGACTGAAGAAATTAATTGACTGTGAAATCCTACTTAGGAAACCCCAACACAAAAGTAAAAGTACATTTAACTCAAATTGGGATTTTGCATAAATTCCAGAAAAACACACAACATTCATACATGGTAGAACCACTGTCTTACAGCGCCAGAGACCCAGGTTCAGACCTGACCATGGGTGCTGTATGTGTGAAGTTTACATTTTCTCACTATGGCTGTGGGTTTCCTCTGAGTACCCTGGTATCCTCCTCCCAAAGACGTACAAGAGTAATTGACCTTTGTAATATCCCTTGTGTCTAGGGAGCCGATACAAAAGTACATAAACAGGGAACTTGTGTGAATCGATGGTCAGCGTGGACTTGGTGGGCCAAAGGTTTTCCAGGCTTTCAATCATTGAATTCACTAAGCCTAAGAAAACGATTTGCTGTTACTTCTGTACATTATTGTTACTGCCAAATATATAATTCCAAATCCCTACGTCAATGAAAGGTAAACAGATGAAACACCTAATCCCCATTACCCACATCACACACCAGCTTGTCAGGAACATCCACAGGAAATGTCCAGTATTTTACCCCTGAAAGATTAACTGAACTTTGGTGTACTCATCCCTGCATGAATTTTTCCAAACTTCTAATTAGCAATTCTAATCTCCTTTATTTTAGGCTAATACCCCTTCGTTCAGTATTGACAGATAACCTCTATGCATTGTTTTTGCTTATAGTCATTACATCCTCTTGGTTAATGGGTCAAAACAACCTCCCACAGATTCTCCAGGTTCTCCTGTGGAATCCTGTCAATTTCCCAGATGTGCAATCCAACATTTAGTTTTTTTCCCCTCGTCTTGGGTTATCATGAGTGCTAAACACCCAAAAAGAAAACTCTTTCGAATGTTTCAGAAACAGAATGTGGGTAATGTCACCTGGAAACATGCAGCAGGCTAATTTCACAAAGCATTAGGTGCCATTATGCGTTGATCAGAAAATACATGTCTAGAGACCAGAAATGCAATGTGCTCAGGTACAGAGGCAATTTCATTAGGAAATTTGTTGATTGATACTTACAACAACAGAACTTGCTAAAGAGATTGAAGCATGATGTTTACACTGAACGGACTGTTGGAGACAGATGAACAAGTAGCATTTAGGATGGGAGAAGCAGGAGAGGCAGACAATAAAATATACACCACCAAAATCTCTCCTTTTTATGGCATACTTAATAGAAGCAGGCTTCCATTGCCATGGATATAAGAACACACTGGCTTGTGAACAAGTCTTCCATTAACAGCTGTACACTTTGAATTGATGGTACAGCAGAGACTGTTTTGTCATGGCATCGTGCATTTACTCAATTTGGATTCAAGAAAACAGTCTCTCAGAGAGTGCTCTATCGGTTTTGAAAGGAATATTATTAAGAAACGCATTTGTTGAAAACACCTGCTTATTCAGAAATCTTCAACAGCAGAAAATACATATCTGTACATTCAGGCTTTAATAAGTTGACATGTTGGTTACCATTAAGTCATAGAACACTACAGCTCGGCAGAACAAATGGCCATATAACACTCACTTGACAAATAATTATCCAATCATCAAACACTCTTTTCCACTCCAAATAGTTCTGTAGTTTTCATCCTTTGCAATTCTCACGCATTTCCTTTGTAGAGTGTTTACAGAGTTTAGAGATGCAGTGTGGAAATAGCCCTTTAGCCCACCGAGTCCATGCTGGCCATCGATCACCCGTTCATACTAATGCAATGTTATCCCACTTTCACGTCCACTCCCAACATACTTGCGCTAATTTACAGAGGTCAATTAACCTAGAAACCCACAGATGTGAGTTGTGGGAGGAAACTGGAGCGCACGGAGGAAACCCACGTGATCACAAAGAGAACATGCAAACTTTACACAGATAGTACCCAACGTTAGGATCAACCTGGGTCTCTGCAACTGTGAGGCTGCAGCACTACCAGCTGTGCCACTGGATCATCTGCGTGTGTTTTGGAATATAAAACAGCTTTTTATCTATTACTTTTTGCTAATGATCTTGAATCTGTATTTTCTATTATTAATCTTCTGATGGTGAAAACAGTTTTCATTTACTATTACTAAATTATTTGATGTATTGATAAATCTTCCCTTAATGTTCTCTGCTCTGAGAAATTAATCCATGTTAACCAAATTCTCCACGTAATGGAAGTCAAAGGTCAAAGGTCAAAAACCTTATTTGCCATTTGTGCTTACACACATAGGAACTCTTGTGCGGTTGTTCAGAGAGTCAAGTCAAGTCAAATTAAAAAGACACACAGAAAGACACATAATCTATAAAAACATATGCTTCTCTAGAAATAAAAAAAGAGAAAGTGCCTAAAACCCTATATAAAGGGGAAAGTGAGAGCATTGTAACTTGCACAAACCCTATATAAAAGTGTCGATTGCATTGTAAATTGCACAGGCCCAGGAGACAATACAATATGATATAATATGATATACTATGAGGTAGGTCAGGACATCAGTTCATTTTGTTTTGGCCAAGAGTCTCACTGTGGCAGGGAAGAAGCTCTTAAAAAAGCGTGTTCTTTTTGTGGCGATGCTGTCCGCTCGTCTGTGCCTGAGGTTGTATGTGCAGTAAGTCCATCACCTTTGGTGACTTCTCTCCACATTTTCAAGGCATTGGCATCAAACTTAAGGGCTGTTCCAAAATATATTAAATGGTCTATATAATGCTTGTTCCAATTCAGCATTCACTAATCCCATGGTTATTTGCTGAGATATTTCCAGTGCAGACAGGACGAGAGGCTTCCATTTTGGCCTCTGACAGCTCACTGCTTTCAAAGACCTTTTCAAATGGTTCTAAAGATCAGTGATATTTGTAAGCAATTTAAATGGATTTATAAATAAACATAAACACCAAAATGAGTTTAAAACTCATTCATGCATTCATGTGTTGTCAATTTAAAAGATACCGTGAAATGAAAACAATTTTTCTATTAAGGGTAGAAGCCTTGTTTAAATAATCAGTGTACCATCATACATTCAGTCCTAATGCATCTGAACCATCAGTACATTGTATTCCAGAGTTGCTTCTAGACTTGGTGGTGAGCCCAGCAGCGCTGCAGGTCAGATGTTTCTGTACTTCTGCACTGCAGTACGGATTCAGAAGTCAAGGATATGTAGAAGAGGGATGGGCAGGCATGCACTTGTCTGGAGAAATGTGACTCATCCCAATTCTTCAGCTGAGTCTCACCCACTGATTATTAGAGGATTAACACAAATCCTTGATTTGGTATTGCATGGCTTTGATTGTAAAGCTAAGGATGCAATAAACTGGGTAAACAACATCTAATTTTATTCAAAGTAAGTTACTTTTTCCTTTCTTTGAAAGAGACTGCTACTTCCTTGTTTTGCTGAGTTACTTAAAGAATACACGTTCATTACCTGCATCTTTTCAATCTTATTCTGAATTCCACTGACTTTCCGTTACATTTGCGTCAAGCTACACGTACTAGTGCAACAATTGTGGGTGACTTCTTTCCGTCTAACTTAAAACTTAACTCACAGCTGAATGATTTGTTTGGCTGTGCAGAAACCCATCCCCATACTTCTCTTCATCTTCCTTCAGTGCTAGGCATAGAGACTGATAGAACGTAATTAAGTATGCATTGCCCATGAAGTACCCATTACACTAATTCCTTTTTTCTTCCTACATTTCCATCAACTCCCTCTGGATTCTGCAACTCAGTTACAGATGAAGAGCGATTGGCCAATTAACCTGCCAAACAGCATCTTTGGGATGTGGAAGGAAACCAGAGGGCTCAGAGGAAACCCATGCAGTCACAAGGAGAATGTGCAAATGCTACACAGACAGCACCAGGGGTTAGGATTAAACCTGGTCACTGGAACTGCAGCGACACTACCAGCTGCCCCATCTCTGCATTCCTGCATATGTCTGAAGAAGGGTCTCGACGCAAAACATCACCCATTCCTTCTCTCCAGAGATGCTGCCTGTCCTGCTGTGTTACTCCAGCATTTTGTGTCTATCTCCGGTCTAAACCAGCATTTGGTTTATCCAGAATGAGTGGTCGGTTAATGTCCATCATGCAGCTCCCATCTCTATCCAGAGGATCAGCCTGGCTGACTGCAGTAATTATAGTTACTCAGCAACTTTCATAGGTAAATATTTGCTCAGTGTCCAATTAGGTTTATAGAAACATAGAAACATAGAAATTAGGTGCAGGAGTAGGCCATTCGGCCCTTCGAGCCTGCACCGCCATTCAATATGATCATGGCTGATCATCCAACTCAGTATCCCGTACCTGCCTTCTCTCCATACCCTCTGATCCCCTTAGCCACAAGGGCCACATCTAACTCCCTCTTAAATATAGCCAATGAACTGGCCTCGACTACCCTCTGTGGCAGAGAGTTCCAGAGATTCACCACTCTCTGTGTGAAAAAAGTTCTTCTCATCTCGGTTTTAAAGGATTTCCCCCTTATCCTTAAGCTGTGACCCCTTGTCCTGGACTTCCCCAACATCGGGAGCAATCTTCCTGCATCTAGCCTGTCCAACCCCTTAAGAATTTTGTAAGTTTCTATAAGATCCCCTCTCAATCTCCTAAATTCTAGAGAGTATAAACCAAGTCTATCCAGTCTTTCTTCATAAGACAGTCCTGACATCCCAGGAATCAGTCTGGTGAACCTTCTCTGCACTCCCTCTATGGCAATAATGTCCTTCCTCAGATTTGGAGACCAAAACTGTACGCAATACTCCAGGTGTGGTCTCACCAAGACCCTGTACAACTGCAGTAGAACCTCCCTGCTCCTATACTCAAATCCTTTTGCTATGAAAGCTAACATACCATTCGCTTTCTTCACTGCCTGCTGCACCTGCATGCCTACTTTCAATGACTGGTGTACCATGACACCCAGGTCTCGCTGCATCTCCCCATTTCCTAGTCGGCCACCATTTAGATAATAGTCTGCTTTCCTGTTTTTGCCACCAAAATGGATAACCTCACATTTATCCACATTATACTGCATCAGCCAAACATTTGCCCACTCACCCAGCCTATGACCCAGAGCAGGTGTGTTACTCAGTTTTTTCATCATCTAACTGATTATACTGTCAAGATGTAAGATAGTGAATAGTTATATGTTGTGAAGTTTGAAGTCATTGTAGAGATGCTGAAGTAATTCCAAAGTTTGGTGACAATAGTTGGCCAAGATTCATAATCATTATTCTTAAGGCACGATGGGTTGCTTTGTCAAGCTGCCTACAACTTTAATGCTGTAGTGGTGTTAGTACTGATGGAATGGGGAGGGGGGGAGTGGACTAAGATGGGGACCTCCAGAATCAGTTTTAGGCATGGATCAGGATGCTGTTCATTGATTTCAGCTCTGCCTTTAACACTGTCATCCCCGCTAGCTTGATCACCAAACTCAACAGACTTGGCATCTCCACCTCCCTCTGCAATTGGACACTGGATTTCCTCACCAACAGACCACAGTCTGTTAGGGTCAACAACCTCACCTCCTCCACTATAACACTGAACACCGGCGTGCCACAGGGCTGTGTGCTCAGCACTCTCCTCTACTCCCTCTTCACCCATGACTGCATCCCTAAGAATGGCTCCAACGCCATCATTAAATTTGCCGACAACACCACGGTGGTAGGACTGATCAGTGACAACGACGAGTCAGCCTACAGGGAGGAGGTCCAGCACCTGACAACCTGGTGTGCCAACAATAACCTCGTTCTCAACTCCAAGAAGACGAAGGAAATTATTGTTGACTTCAGGAAGAACAGAGGGGGCAGACATACCCCCATCCATATAAACGGGACTGAGGTGGAGCGCGTCTCCAACTACAAATTCCTCGGGGTACACATCTCGGAGGATCTGCCCTGGTCCCTCAACACCTCCAAGCTGATCAAAAAGGCGCAGCAGCGCCTTTACTTCCTGAGGAGGCTCAAGAAAGCTCACCTGTCCCCCCAGATCCTGACCAACTTTTACCGCTGTACCATCGAAAGCATCCTGACCACCTGCTTCGCGGTATGGTACAGCAGTTGCACCATAGCGGACAGGAAGGCACTACAACGGGTGGTGAAAACCGCTCAGTACATCATCGGTGCCCCGCTCCCTGCCATGGATGCCCTCCACCGAAAATGGTGTCTGAGACGGGCCGGGAAGATCATCAAAGACCCCTCCCACCCCAACCATGGACTGTTTGCCCTCCTCCCATCAGGGAGGAGGGCAAACACAGGAGCCTCAGGTCTCGTACTAGTAGGATGAGGAACAGCTTCTACAACAACACTATCACATTGCTGAACTTGGAGTCCCGCCGATAGATTTCTCCAGTCTCTCCGTCCACATTGTTTGCTTATTCTGTATTTTTATTTCTATATTGCACTATTACTACGGACTGACACTAAACTGCATTTTGTTGTACCCATACTTGTATCTTTGCAATGACATTAAAATTGAATTGAATTGAATTGACAAAATGGGGGAGATGGTGGAATGTAATGAGGGTATGGCCAGAGCTACAAATTAGATGAGAGGCAGCTAAGTTGATGTAAAGAAGGGTGTGGAGGGGTAGGAATTTGGATATTGGGGGTTTGTATTGAATGAGACCCTTCAAGGAATTGTAGCTAGGGACCACAGCCAATTCCCAGCCCAAAACACACACACACAAAGTAGTCCTCAAATTCATAGCAAAACCTAACTTTTAAACAAATGGATGGCAAATGAAGTTAATGGAAGTGGCATCTTGATGGACACTGCATGGATAGGCCTATTGTGTCTGACCTGATATATCTGGTTGTTAGCATGTTCTAGCAGCACACTCTTCTTGACTGGGAAATTCCACTGTAAAGTACACATGGACATTGTGCCTCCTGGTAAAATAACTCAACCAAAGAAAAACATTGGCACTGTAGTTTGCTTTTAATCAGATTTGATCTCCTTGGTGCATGTGTGGAACGACCCCTCAGCTGCTGGAGCTGGTACACAAAGCTACACATCTAGCTACCATATACACAAAGCTAAACACTGATGATAATTCAGGACCTGAAACATTCAATCCACTTAGCTTTTTTTCACAGCTCCTGCCAAAAACTCCAGCATTGTCTGAACTAATTTCAGACTTCTGCCATCCATAACGCATTATTACTGTTCCCAACTTACAACAAGATTTATGTAACTCTTGAGACTTCAAAAACAGTTACATTGTTGTATATAAAAGAATAAAGTATTCTAGCTCAATAAATTGTTAACCTTTCACTGTTTCTTTGGGATAATTTAGGAGCGTGCAAACTGCAACCAGACCAAAATTAATTGTAAGAAAGAAAATAGAGTAAAGGGCCTGTCCCATGAGCATGCAACTGCATGCGGCAAGCGCGACCTAACGTGGTCGCTTGAGCCGTACGGCCTCGCAGGGCCGGTCCCAATTCGATCGCCGGAGCCGTATGGAGTTGTGCGGAGCTGGTCCCGACATCGCGCGAGGCTCCGAAAAACTGACACTGTTCAACAATTCTGCGTGGCAACGGCCTTCCGGCCCGCAGCCACATTGAGGCCGTACGCACCACCTCGACGGGCGTATGCACCGTCTCGACGCCGTACGCACCGTCTCGACGCCGTACGCAGCGTCTTGACGGCGTACGCCTAGCACGAACTTCCCGTGGACTTCGCTCGAACTTCACGTCAACTCGTACGGGATCACTCTACCTCCGCGCGGCCCCCGCTTCCGGTTTGGTCGCGATTGCCGCATGCAATCGCATGCTCGTGGGACAGGCCCTTAATTAACTGAATCCGTATTTCTTTCTTCCATTGATTTTCACACAAAGACAGATCCATGCCAGGGTCGAGCTCCATTGGCTCCAACTGTCCTCTAATTTGCAAGATCCTTGTATCAATAGGGATGAACACTTGATCCACATTCATTGATTTCTATTTTGTAGAGGTTAACTCTTGGCAGGCCCTTGCTTTGTATTTCAACATATTAGATACGACCCACCATGCATGCACTGCTTTCGCAAGTTACATCATCCTTGGAATAGATCATCCTGGTGGCCTCCACACCACAGTCCTAATGCAAGCCAGGCCATTACACATGATGCCCAGGCTGCTAAACCCTTTCCTCACCATGAGCAGTGTCCCGATAGCCTTTGACAAATCACTATTCTGTAGCATTTTCACTGTTTGATGATGATTTAAAAACTGGTGGGACAGATTAAAAACGATGACATCTAATAATTTAGTTAAAAAAAAACACATTACCATAAAAAGTAGGATTATACTGTCAAATAAAGGAAAGTAAATATAAAGTTTGACTAGACTTGTTGTTTTCGTGATGGTCAGTGATCCTATTCTAGTCAATGTGCTTATTGCTTTTCCATCAGCCATAGTTGGATGTTAACCAAGGTCATGAATACTTCAGCATCTGAGCGACAGACAGACTTACACTTCAGTGTTGCAGTAGTGAGATCTGGATGTTGAAGACAACGGATAGTGATACATGGAGTTTCTCTGTGGAATCTCTGTGTGCAACAAAACATGATCTGGAACACCGTGGGCGGATGCTGACAGTAACTGGGGTATTTTACATCTGTGTCATGATTTTAAACATTTTTCCCCCAAAAAATAATGAAATGTGCCAGCTGTTCATCTGATAATATCTGGATCCATCTCTAATGGAATGCATTGTGCTCATTTACTTGAATATTTTCTTATCGTTGCATTGAGTATTAGGTGGGCAACAATATGAATACACGTCGATTTGGGTCATGTTGCACATCATGTCATTTTAGTTCTCTTCATAAAGCAAGACAGACAGGTTTGCATGTAAATGAGCTAAATTTTAATGTTGAATTACTTAAATATCTTTTTAATTCACCTCATTATTTTAATGCATGCACATTCAATATTCATTTTTTGTAAAGGTACAATATGATATTCCAGTTGATCTTTAAAGCATCAGCTATGACTCAGATGGAAGCAATCTCAACTCAGGGCATTGAGAGAGGAAACTGGCATCATTGGAGTTTGTAAAGTGCTGGAACAGAAGGTTCACATCAGGACTGATTTTAGCACTAAGATGCCTCATGGAAACCTGTGTTGGAATAGCAATTCCTTATTATCAGGAAAGGATAATAAGGCTCAAATTAATCTATGGTTCTCAAAATGGCTATGATTCTATGTTATTCAATAATATTTAACCTTCATTACACTGCAGCATCACTCTCATGCATCCATTATTCCCCATTTAATATGTAGCAATCAGCTCCTAACACTAGGTATTTCACCTTGAAAATAATTCTATTGATAATGCTCCTCCCCAGTTATTTGTATTATTATACTTTACTCATGAGGGAAGAGAACCAGTTTTATTATTTGAGGTTGTTGACATTTTGGTTCCTTAAACTCATTGACCAGAGACATTAATTCCCCTCCCTCTACAGCTGCTATCTGACTGCTAAGTATTTCCAACACTTTCTGTTCACTTGTTACTTTTACCAAAGAGTAAAGGAAGTAAGCCTCGGCAACCAGGCTTGGTTAGGACTGAATCCAACTCATCCTACTTTAACACCATTGGAGAAAATCTACATGGCCATGAAATTAAGCACATCAGTGACATTGCAAAATCTCTCTCTACAGATGCTGCATCCCATTGGAACACCAAGACCATTTGGGGCACATTGAAGATTTTGAAGCCAAGGTGGGTCAATGAAACTGAAGAGGAAATTAGCCCTGCATTGGCGTTAAGAGTCTTGAGACTTTAGACTGGATATACAGCACAGAAACAGGCTCTTCAGCCGACTGAAGTTGTAAATGTTACAACTTTCCGATGCTATTTAACCTACAAACATGTACATCTTTGGAGGGTGGTAGGAAACTCGAAACTGTTATACATTTCTATTAAATCTCTCTTCAACCTCCAGCTTGACTTCCCTTTCCACCATTTCATGTTTTATTTCAGAATTCCAACATCTGCACTATTTTGCTTCTGAAACAAAAGACACAGACATTGCATTTACATGTTACCTTTCACTTCCCCACACAAAATGTTCCAAATAGCTTTATGAATGCAACTATGTTTCAAAAGTTCTTTATTGGCTGTGGTGCAGTAACAGGACAACCAGTTGGGGCAGAGCCAGCTCCCAGAAGTAGCAGTATGGTAACAATCAGAATCTGCTTTTAAAGATGTTGGATCATTAAAATATATTAAGCATGACACCTGGGAAAACTCTACAGCCCTTCTTTAAATATCACTGCACTATTTTAAGAGAACAGCTGAAGCCTCAATGTAACTTCCCATCTGAGAGCCTTTACCTTCGGCCATGCAGCAATACCTCAGCATCAGTACAACACTAAGTGTCTTAACCTGGTCTCTGGAGTGTGACTTGAAACCTACTGACTGCAAGTTTGAGAGTGCTACCATCTGAGTCATAGCTGACACTACAAAGATCAACTGGAATATCATATTGTACTTTAACAAAAGTTAACATTTAATATGCAAACTTTATCATGATGGACTGAATTAAAAAGATACGGGTAACTTTATCATTCATTGCATGCTCATTTGAAAACAAACCTGTCGATCTTACTTTAGGAAGAAAACTAAAATTTCACCGTTTGCAACATGACCCAAATCAACTGGCTTATGGCAAACAGTTACTCATCTAACACTTAATGCAAAGATAAGAAAATATTCAAGTAAATGAAACATAATGTATCAGCAGAGATGAAGCAAGGTGTTACCTGGTGAACAGCTGGCAATTTACATTCTTTTTTTTAAAGAAACATGTCTGAAATCACGAACCAGAAGTAAAATACCCCAGTTACTGGAAGTTAACAGTAATACCAAAAATAATCACCAGGCCAGTCTTAGTCTGTGTAGGGAACAGGAGTACTATTTTCAATGGTTGTCAATGGTTTTCCTCAGAATTTGAAAAGGTTAGCGTAGGCAGCAGCTTATGAGGAATGCGGCTGCAATGAAAAGTGGTAGAGAACAGAACTAAAGGAGGGGCCTGCCCTGGGATGTAGAGACAGAGACAAATAAACCATGATGGTGCAGAGCAAAAGAAGATGTGAAAGGGGCAAGAAATGTTAGACCATTCCTCAACCAAGACCCACACTTCCTCTCTTCCCTCCCCACAGCCTCCTCATATGCAGCAACTGGAAATGCCACACTTACCATTTTATCTCCTACCATTCCCACTATTCAGAATGCCAAAATACTCGTTCCAGACGAATAGCAAACTGCTTTAATTTATTTTATTTTATTAAACAGCTTTTTGTTTCCTTACTTGTTCCTTCTGTTTTGCACTTCATACATTACTAACTTGCTAACCATTTCCAGAATGTTCTCTTATTGTAGATTCTACACACCAAAACTGTTCTCAACTCCTTATAAATATATCACTAGCTTTATTTCATCTTAAAAATAGACTATTACATTGTAACTTGATTTTCCTGTGACCCAGAAATAAAGTTAGCATTGCATCTTTTTACAGTCCTTGTATTTAACCTACTTAAACAAGTTTCTTATTTGCAGCATCTATTTTCCCAAATGTAATTAAAATTCCTTTGAGTAAGATAGAACAACATCGGTTGACAGTTTAAAATTGAAGCCACCTATCGCCTAATAAATGATGCATTTTTTAAAGAGGTCAGTCTATAAGTAACAATCTGATCTACATTTAAATTCTTATCTACTGCTGAAGTTTTCAGAATTAATCAGCTTCTATTATGTTAAACTATGAAAAAACTACCCTGGTGGGTAGTACCACAAACAATTGGAAATCCAAAGGAATAAAATGTTGGACCACTTGGAATCATAAAATTTAAAATTTGATTCAAGTTGTATGCTTTCTGATCTAGAATTCAAGCAGCAGTTTACTCAACCTGTATCTCTCTTCTGCTTTAAAAAAATAGTTGTTTGACCATCCTGATCTGTAACTGCTCTTGTTTAGACTCACAGTGAGTCAGAGTCACACAACATGGAAACAGGCCCTCAAGCCCAACATGTTCATGCCAACCAACATGATCCATTTACACTCATCCCACCTGCCAGTTTTGGGCCATATCCCTCTAAACTTATCCTATCCTATCCGTGTACCTGTCCAAATGTGGGTAGGATGGTGTCCGCTGTTGCTGAATGTCTACTAAACTGTAACTGAGTGAGAGAGTAAAGTTTAACCCAAGGCTGGGAGGGACAAAACGTATGTTTTTTTTTACGGGGTGGTTTAAACAAGCGGGAATTCACAGGCCAGGGAGCCACAGAGCCCATGGCCCCACACACGGTGCACCAAGGGCGGGTCTGGTACTCAAAACACCCTCATGCTGCTCCCATAACCAGATGTATGTCACGTAACATCATCTTATTGGGTAACTGGTGGAAGTGGATAGGTGGTGCAACGGGATCCTCGCTCTGCTATAACTAAAATCCGCTATACAGAAGTTCGTTAATAGACAACAGACAATAGGTGCAGGAGTAGGCCATTCGGCCCTTTGAGCCAGCACTGTCATTCAAAACATGGGAGGGACATAATTTGGGGGGGACACAATTTCTTGCATGTGCGCACACACACACACATGCGAGGACTTGGAGGCTTCGGCTGTGTGCCCTGTGGACGGTAACATTGGGAGCTGACCTGGTTGGTGACCGACCACAAACTCCAGCAACAGCAGCTTCATCTGCCCCGAATCGTGGGGCTTGAATCGGCCCGTTTGCGGGGCCTTTCATTGCCTGGCGTGTCTTAAAATTGGCTAGTGGAGGCTTCAACATTGGGAGCCTTGATCGCCTCGATGCAGCAGTTTGATTTTAAGCCGCGCTGGGCGATGAAAGACCCCGCGAACGGGCTGATTCAGACCTTAGAAAGTGTCTGATGCCTACTTGAATCTTTCAAAGGCTACAATGTGATAAATATCACTTAAACAAATAAAACGGAAGCAAATAAAGGCAAACAGAAAAACCAACCTAGGAGGGGGGAGAGAGAGAGGGAGATGGAAAAAAAAATACTAACGTGAGTGACCGTGAATGAGGGACTTACCTGTAAGCCAGCCAGGAAACCCTTTTGACCGGAGCCCTTAATGACCTGACCTGTTTAAATCCAATACCTGTTTAAATCTTTCCCATCCACCAGTACATCCAATTAGTTCAAATGATAATTGTACCCGCATCAGACAGCTTTAAGAAATTCTCCGTGAATACCTTCAGTAATACTTGAAGGTCAAAACACAATTGGTGACACATCATGTTAATACGATGTTAATAGAGACATTTAACAAGCGCTTAATGGTAACTTTTTTTTTCACCGAATTTCAAATTCCAGATTACAAAACATGGGGGGGGGGGGGGGATTGTCCCCACCTCTCAAAACATGGGCGGGAGGTGTCCCCCTTTATCCCATCAGATAAAGCATAAAAAGAAGTTTAATTTGATACCTAATTCACTTTCATATCTTCAGTATTAAAAAAATTATGGTCATTTTCATACTCAGAAATTAGCTGGGTCAAACTCTGGATAACCGCTTCAGATGTGATGGTTTGAAGTAGATCGATGTCAAATCAGCCCGAATAAGAGTTGACAAGAACCAGATAGTGCTTCCCATGCCATTCGAATATGTCAGTGGCTATCGTGGACCACGGTAGAGGAGGAACCGGATGCGGCAGTAAGGGCTGCTTCTGCTGATGTGGTGTCAGGCTTTTGCAGATGGTGCAGACTTCAGTTTTGTCACGCATGTACTTGGTCATACCAGGCCAGTAAAACATGTTTTGTGCCTGTTGTGGAGTTGCCTCCACGCCGGGGTGGCCACTGTGGACGGCGTCGAAGTACTTGTCCTGGAGGACAGCTGGGACAACTGCCTTGTGACCCTTGACTATAATCCCATCCTGTAACACCAGTTCGTCGCGAACCAGGAAGTAAGGGCGGATTGCGAGCGGGGTGTTGTGCTGTTTATCCGGCCAGCCACGGCAGATGACTGCAGACAGCAATTGTAAAGTTTTGTCAGCAGCCGTGTGTTCTGTCAGGCTGCTCAGGCAATCAGTAGGAATATACGATACCTACATTACTGTGAACTGGTCCTGTTCAGAGAGTTGTTGTTCACTGGTTTTGCATGGGGCCCTTGATAGCGTGTCAGCTATGTGCATGTCCTTGCCTTTTTTATCGACAATGTTGAAATCAAACCGCTGCAGCGGCATCATCATCTGTTGCAGGCGGGCCGGACAGCATGAAAGGGTTTATTCAAGATGGTGACCAGCAGCTGGTGGTCTGTTTCTATAGTCACAGACTTCCCAAAAATAAAGTCCATAATTTTGTGTCGGCAAAAACCACTGCAAGCAATTCTTTTTAATCTGGGCGTAACGTTGTTCAGTATCAGTATATGAATTATATGCGAGAAGCATATGAAACAGGCTTGCAGTTTTTGATGGGTCTGGTCTGAGACCATCACTTGTGAAAACATGTCCGACATAGGTAACGTCCGGGTCTCGAAACTTGCACTTCATGGGATTGAGTTTGAGCTGAATGTCTTTGGCACCAAACTCCATGTGATCAAGAAATTTTGTTGTGAGTATTCTGAATGTAGTTAGTGTTTTGCGAATTCTGTATAGGTGCATTTCCATTTTCTGAAACAACATAACGTTGTACATCAGCAATTGAGAATTCAAATGTGTAGTGGAGATCTAATAAGGGTATTGTGAATGGGGCTAGTTTACATGTAGAATTATTTTTTAAATTGTAGCTAGTTAGGTCCAAACCATCAGTAACATATATGTAAATTGGAACAATGCATTCCCAGCACAAAAATAGGATATGGGTAAATTATCAGACCTTGAATGCTAAAATATTTATGCTTCGGATCTAAATGAGTTTTTTTTTCATGATTTAGCAAGAGTTATCCAAAGTTCAAGGCTGATGGGTTTCTTTGAGAGATATTCAGGAAGATCATTTATTTTGTGGGGAATAAACTTGGAAAATGCATCCATATCTTTAAATATTTAAGATGTTTTAAATAAAACATAGAATCTCTTTGAAAGAGAACTGTGTGGAATATAGATATCAGGTTTTACCCAATGGGCTGCAAGTCTGATTTCTGAGCTATTATTGGCAATATTGATTCAAGAGTATCCAAACTCATTTCACTCAAATCATCCATAGTCGGATACTATGGCTTTTTAAGTGGTCAGACAGCTGAAATAAATGAATAGCCTCAAAAAGGTGACTATCATAATTGTAAATTAGTTCAACTACAGGACTAGCCATATGCTAGGTAGTTCATGATCTGGCTTATGTCAATTATACATTCCTCAGGCTGGCAATTTCACTAAAATAAAACTTACAAATGATACATGCTTGGTAAAATGTATATCTTCAATGGCCAGTATTTATCAAAAATATTTTAATTAAAATGGACTTCAAATGAAGCGTTTTTATTATTCACTGGATCCCAATGAATTGTGTCCTTGGAAATGGATGGGCAAGCAGGATAGACACAAAGTGCTGGAGTAACTTAGCAGCTAAGGCAGCATCTCTGGAGAAAAGGGATAGGTGATGTTTTGGGTTGGGACTCTTCTTCAGACTGAAAGTAAAGGATGGGGGTGGGTGGATTTGAAGAACTGGAGGTGAGAAAAGACCAGGATCAATCAGGGCTGGGTTGGCAACAAATGACCTCAGACAGGGTGGTCCCGCGGATTGTCAGTTGCAGGTTTGCATAAGTAGTTAGACAAGTGAAGCATAAATATCAGCTCAGAAACCCAGATAATAGCTGATTAACAGTCTCCAAAGAACTAATCATTCCAAGACAACGCTATGCTTTGGCTTTGGAAAGCTTGCAAACAAGGAATTGAACTGAAAATCCAGTGCATTTATGACCCCTATGGTGAGAATATGATGAGTGTTTAAAGTAAATTGTAACTGCAATGTTTTATATGCTTTCAAACAAAGGAATTAATGCCATAGTGTTGAAATAAAGAACTGCAGATGCTGATTAAAACACAAAAGGACACAAAGTACTGCGGTAACTCAGGTCAGGCAGCATCTCTGGAGAACAGGCTGGTGATGTTTTGGGTTGAGCCCCTACCTTCCTTGTCTGTTCTCCTTGCCTCTGGCAGTTTCTACAATTGGCCTTCAATTTTTCTGTTCAGGGTTCCCTCTTCAACCAATTTGACATGCTCTAATAGGCTCAAGTCCTGCTTTTTAATCTTAGCTCACTGGACTTGCACTATCACTAATAATTGTAGAGAAACAAAGACCAACTTTTCTTCCAAATGCTAACAAAATGACAAAAGGGTTGAAACATTCACTTGAAACTGTTAAAAAGCTTGCAGTTCCTCCACAATGTGCAAACGTTTGGAACAAACTTCCATCATGTGGCTCCAGGTACTTATGAAAAATGAGACAATAATAATGAAAGACATTGCCACCAGTGCAATTGTAAACATTACCCATTACTTCTTATATTAAAGGATGTGAAACACATGCAGGAAAAAGTAGTGCAAGCACAGATGATTATGACCTCATTGAATGGTGAAATAGACCCCAAAGTTGAATGGCCTTCTCTTCAGCCTATCCTCAAAAACAAAACCGAATAATACCTTTGTAGAGAAAACAATGGTCTTGGTTTCTCTTTTTTGGCAGAGTTTTATTTCAAGTTCCAACAGGCACAAGTGGCATTGGAAACTTGCCCAGAGATCGGGTGATTTTGGAACAGTTATCATTTGCTTGCAGAAATTGTAGCTTTGCACACTGTTTTTAAAAAAAATCAAAAAGGCAAGTCACAGCCCAACAAATGAATTGTAAATAATTCTCACTGTGGTTCTTCAAACTGCCTCAATGCTTGATTTGTTTTTGCTTAACTGAAACATGGGTCATGACACACATAGCAATAAAGCTATGTCATCCTTCCACTACCTTTTATTCCTATGAGTGACTGCAAGTTCACAGAAAATATATGTCTTCTTGTACTTATTGAAATGCGAGGTGATGTATTTGCATACCAAACCATTCAATATAATAAGTGAGTTCATGTTTTAACTCATTCACCATTCTCATGATAACAGTAAGAGAGGAAAAGAATAGAAACCACATAAGGCATCTTATGTACAGCCAACTCTAAATCTTCCCTTGTCCTGAGTTGTTGAGGTTGAAACATGGCCAGGCTCATAGGGCAGGCAAAAATCTTTGTGTCTCAATCCAAACAAGATAGATGGGGACCAATCCTCTCTCTGTAACCTCTGCAAATAATAAGGGACTTGCTCTTACATAGCATAGTTCCCAATCACTTTATAGCTAATGAAATTCTTTAGACGGCAGTCGTGGTTGTAACTATGCAATTTCACACAATTTCGTTTTATGCATTACTGGTCTGCAACATCATTGTCCACAGTTCAGGAGAGATGGGCTACCATATACAGAAAGGTCACAGCATTAGTTGGCCCTCATCACAATCCTAACTTATTCATTCCTTCCACTCTCAAGATACCATGGCTGCAGTGTGCATCACCTACAAGGCTACTCCAAAAACACTTAATAAGCCTAAAAGAGTAAGTTCCCCTCCAGTTCACACACCACTGACTCAGAAGTTTAAATTCATAAATGTCTTCCCCACAGTAGAACCAGCATTTCAAAGTGGCTCACCATCACCTTTTTATTAGAAATCAGGAAAGGTAATATTTATTAGCCTTGGCAGTGATACAGACCCTGGGGAGGTGTGGTGGGGGTAAGTGGGGAGATTGAAATAACAGACTGAGGCAGTGGGGATTTTTTCAAAGCTTGAGCCAAGGGACTGATGTTAACCAAATTCTGAGTGTTATTTATTCACTAAACGTGTTGACAGAAAATAAGAACAATGACACACTATGTTTCACTTCAGGCTTCATTATACTGAACTAGAATTGAAATTGAGTCAAGATTAAACCAGCATCTGAACTGAAATAATCTATTGTGTTTACACGATCCAGACCAGTCTGGAAAGTCAGAAGTGGACAGGTCACAGAACAGCAGCAATAGTGAAGTAAATTAGGCACTTTACTGATGTATTTTCATAGTGGAGTTGGTCTTAATGACCGTTTATCCCTCAATCAATATTAAAAACCATTATGAATTATATATCATGTACACAATGCATTCTGTGGGATCTTGCAGATAATTTGGCTACATTTCCAACAGAATGATAATTCCAAGAGCAACTTGTTGGGCTGTAAGGCTCTTTGGAATAACCTAATGTTGTGAAGGAGACAATGAGTGGGAAAAGTTATATTGCTTTGTGTTGCATGTGGAAATAGTTAGGTGGCAAAATAATTAAAATTGACAACAAGGTTAGAAAGAACCACATCAAATGGTTAAGTTCTGGATTACACTATCATGGAGGTGGATGCAGTGAGCAGTAAAGGGTAGATGGGAAAATTTTGAGATTTTAAAAATCAAGCCTGTAATTTATCCCATCAGATAAAGCATAAAAATAACTTTAATTTGATACCTAATTCACTTTCATATCTTCAGTATTAAAAAAGTGATGGTAATTTTCATACTCAGAAATTAGCATCTTGTTCCCTATTGCTTTTCCATTGACTTAACACAAAAGCTGTGATCGAGGACAGTCAAAAGCCCATAACTTTCTTAAAAATTAAGAGAACTGAATGGCATTTTCAGTTATTACTAGACTAAGTGGAACCCGTCGGGTCCCAGCTTCACACGGAGGGCTGGTCCCCCAACGCAATATTTCACCTCTCCAACAATTCCAATAAACACACGCACACTCACACACACACACACACACACACACACACACACACACACATACACTCACACTCACACACTCACACTCACACCACACCCTCCACCTCACACACACATGCACTCACACACATACACACTCACTCACTCACACACACACACTCACATATACACATACACTCACTCACACTCACACGCTCACTCACACGCTCACTCACACACACACACACATACATACACTCACACACACATACACTCACACACACATACACTCACACATACACTCGCACACACAGATTCACACACACATACACACTCACACACATACACACTCACACACACACTCACACTCACATACACACACACACACATGCCAGTAAACTTTCTTGAATCGACTCACACGGCTGAGCATGGCCTCTCCACTGTGGAGCTTCCGCAGTCAGCGGAACTTCCGCAATCAGCATGACCTCTGCACTTACCGGAAATTACGCAATCAGCGCGACCTCTGCACTCACTGGAAATTACACAGTCAGAGTGACCTGTCCACTAAGTGGAAGTCACGTAATGAGCGGGAATTTTGGACTAAACACAGTCGAACCTAATAAAGCATATATTCCTTCCAAACACAGTCGGATCTAATAAAGCATTTATTCCTTCCAAACACAGTCGGACCTAATAAACCATTTATTCCTTCCAAACACAATTGGACCTAATAAAGCATTTATTCCTTCCAAACACATTTGGACCTAATAAAGCATTGCAGTTTCAAGCACAGGCAGGGCAGCAGGCTAAACAATTCTTGGCATCGTCATTTCATTTCATTTCATTTCCAATTAAGCATTGCACTTTTAAGCACAGGCAGGGCAGCAGGCCAAAGAGCTCATGGCATTGTCATTAAGGGCTAACAAATCATTTATTGCAACTACATTGCAGACCCACAGTTTAGTTGATTCACAGCTTAGAATGACAGTCGGGGCCTCTCCCTCGCGATCTTGCAGAGTGACTGACTCACGTCCAGGCATCCGGGGTTTTATAGTCCTGCCCCCCCCCCCCCCCCGGAAGGGGCGCTACCTTCACCACTGTGATTGACAGGCGAGAGGACCAATCAGCTGATCTCAAGGTTTTGTAAACACTCATAACTTTTTTATTTTTCATCGATGGGAAAAATCCACAGGGGTGGCTCAGCAGAGGAGGACTGTGAATAAGATGGCCAAAAAATCACAGCGATATAGGGTAGCATTTTTCTAAAATCAATATACAGCGCAGACAGGAAGTGGTCAAGATGAGACTTTTAATTATAGAGATATTCTGAAACAAATATGAAGCATCTTATTTGGATGACCTGAAATTAAAGCATATGATTAGTTAGTTACCTAATTGTAGCTAATTACAAAATTGACCGTTGTGACCGAAATAATAATAAACACCGAGACTGCCTTGAAAATTCAAAAATGTGATATTCTCAAGATCAGAACTTTAATATTATTGTATTATATGTTGTAAGTCCATAACAGACAGGTAAATAAATTACAATTTCCAGCAAGACCAAGTCTTTATGGAGAAGATCAGTTGCTTGCTGGTACATTGGCATATCATAATCAGTGGCATCATCATATTCCTCAGATTGTAACCAATAAGCAACTTTGTACAACTTTTCAATTTTGGCATTGTAAACTACACGTTTTTGCTCTTCAAACCACGCATGATATGCCTTTCTCCCCACTACTTTCCCATTAAGAATGTCCTGTAGATCATCACATTTGGAATAGTCCAAAAGCCCCGAAAGCCTCCGGAATGGCAAGCACAAGCAGTGGCAGATCTACAGCGCAGGTGATGGTAGGCTTTGTAACAGCGCCACAATAGGCAATAGGTGCTGGAGTAGGCCATTCGGCCCTTTGAGCCAGCACCGTCAATCAGTACCCCATTCCAGCCTTCTCCCCATATCCCCTGACTCTGCTATCTTTAAGAGCCCTATCTAGCTCTCTCTTGAAAGTATCCAGAGAACCAGCCTCCACCACCCTCCGAGGCAGAGAATTCAACAGACTCACAACTCTCTGTGTGAAAAAGTGTTTCTTCATCTCCATTCTAAATGGCTTACCCCTTATTCTTAAACTGTGGCCCCTGGTTCTGGACTCCCCCAACCTCGGGAACATGTTTCCTGCCTCCAGCGTGTCCAAACCCTTTATAATCTTATGTTTCAATAAGATCCCCTCTCATCCTTCTAAGTTCCAGAGTGCACAAGCCCAGCCGCTCCATTCTCTCAGCATATGACAGTCCCCCCATCCCGAGAATTAACCTTGTGAACCTATGCTGCACTCCCTCAATAGCAAGAATGTCCTTTCTCAAATTTGGAGACCAAAACTGCACACAATACTCCAGATGTGGTCTCACTAGGGCCCTGTACAACTGCAGAAGGACCTTTTTTCTCTTATACACAACTCCTCTTGTTATGAAGGCCAACATGCCATTCGCTTTCTTCACTGCCTGCTGTACCTGCATGCTTACTTTCATTGACAGATGAACAAGGACCCACAGATCCCATTGTACTTCCCCTTTTCCCAAAAGACCAGTAATGAGGCAGATTCAATTATAGTAATCAAAGGTGAACTGAATATTACTAAAAGGAAAAATATATTACACATCTTTGGTGAAAAAAGCCGGGTATAGAAGCAACATAGACACTGTGGGCTCAAAAACCTCAGACTGAGCCGAGAGGCCTCATCCCAAGCTGTAGCTTTTGTGGTTCTTGGATTCCATATTTCTCTCATTACTCTAGACACCAAACACATTCAGGCCGGCCACCTTGATCTAAAGTGGGAAACTTTAGCATCCAGGATCAATCAGGACACCCATCCCTACTGTTTCAACTTGTGTAGATTCTGTGGGACTAGTATTTGCCCCTTATGAAATCCTTAATACAAAACGGGCTGATTCACTGTACTGTAGACACAATTTGGTTATGACTGCCATCAACTAGGGACCCAGTAAAATAAGGGTAAAGGTTTGTAACATGCCCACTTAATTTTAACCATATTTCCTAACCACTGTTCTCAGACCCAGGAAACCACAGGCAAAGGTCAACTGCAGGAAGCAGGCTTCCATTATTTATTTTTTTGATCTGCTTTATATTAGGGTTAATAATGAGAAATTAGCTGAGTTTTGATTTTTATTCCACTTCCATTTACCCTCGTGATGTCAACACTTGACTGCATTCTTAAATCCTTTTGCCATTTAATCACCACATACAATATTCATTCAATGTTTTAATGTTACGTTCAAAACCTTTAATCTTCTGAACATGTTCAAACACTTGCATTAGAATTACTGCATAAATAGGTCAAGTACCAAATGTTAACCAGCCATTCTGACTGATAGTCAAGCCTATGATAAGATTATGTGTAAATTCCTTTGATGTCAGCCAGCTGTCAAATATATTTTTGTTAATGCAAAAGACTTGCCTTTCTACCCGATGATTGTCATTTTGAAAATGAATATGCTGCAGATTTATTAGTTCAGTTTCAGCAGATATCACCATTGCCCACGACAAACAAACGTTCGATTAGTCACAGGTGATGCTAACCATCAACCAGCACAGCTATCATCACTTGTCACATAAGTAAATGCCAGGAGAGGGGGAGGAGAGTATACTTTTTATTAAAAAAAGATTAATATCTAGATATTCATGCAAGTTGTCATATTATTGGAGTTTATTACCACAATACTATTGACACTTAATTAATACAATGTATGCTCTGGCTAATGTAAATATATAGTGTGCCAGATGCAGCTAGTTTACTTTGTGGTTATAATCATTTCATTGATTTCTATTTACTGCCTTGAAACGTCCGTATAGTTCTGATGTTCTATTGCACTATCATTGAACAATTCATTCAATTAGCATAACTAGGTATACCATTTATTTTTAATATTATGCTTGATTACAACACTGTTACAGAGGTGATGTAGCCTATCCATAGTGCCTGAAGGCAACAAAATTAATCACAATCAAGATACTTGAAGCACCATCATCCAGCTATACTACAGATTAGCTATCCATGGTTTATAAATTAAGTCAATAACAGATCCGACCCTGGAATTATTTAACATTTGTTAGTTTTCCTTCAAATAGAAACAGTTTCTTCCTACCTACATCAGAATCCCTTGATTCTAAACGCGTATTTTTTACCATCATACTGATGAAAGATCAACAACCCAAAATATTAACTAAATTTCTCCTTCCACAGATGCACCCTGATCTCCTGAGTGTTTTGACCATCTTCCATTCTATTCCATAGAGTAGTGTTTCATTTTTACCTTGGTCCTCAAGAATCTGTCTTAACCTTCTTTGCTCCCCTATGCATCAGATATATTGTTCTTGAAGAAAATTGAATGACCTTCAGTACTGCACTATTCTATAATTCTCTTGAAAGGCAGCCGAGGTGGACACAGTGAGTATCTCATTATTGTGCTTCTGTGGTTGAATATGTCTTGACACTTGGAGATTTGTGATAAACTTGAAGGCCACAGACTTCAGAACGTGTCACTTTTCCAGCTCAATGGCCATGATTTATTTATGCCATTGCACTAATAACAGTGAGGAATGTTTTTTGGGCCAACCATTATATAATACATGATTCCTCAGAATTTAGTCACGCTTGTCAAGATATTTTGACTAGAAGCTGTCTGCTCGAATCCTCTGGAGAGCATCTCAGCACACTTAAAGCATTCTGGTAACATCTCCACATTAAAAAAAATCTAGTGGTAGTGCCCAAGATGATTGCATGCAAATGTCCATCACCCTCACTGCTTTCAAAAATTTGACATAAGATTTTTGTGTTCAATATTTGAAGAAATATTTCATGTTTCTGCAATTCATCAATCAAAGAAATTACAAGCATGCATAAACACACGGGACACATAAGGGTGGCACTTAGTTTATGAATTGTGCTCTAAAGATATCACAAATTCTAACAGCCATCAGTCTGATGTTGACGGGTCAAGGGATTAATCAGACCAAGGTTCCTCAATTCTCACAGATGGAGAAGAACTCAAAGCAATGTTTCTTCCCTAGCTGCCCAACCCCCCCCCCCCACCCAACCCCCCCACCCCCCCCATACACACGCACACATACATACATTCACCTGCACAATACATAAATCCCTCAGCTGAAATCAAAAACAGATTGATTATGGCATTACATGGATGGGATTATGGCATGTCCTGTGTTTCCCATATTACAACCATGAACACAATTCATGAATGCATAATGAGCAGTAAAAGACAACTTTAGGAGGTACTGGGGTAATGAAATCAGTGACAGAAATACAATTCTGTTCAAGAATCAAGAGAGTGAATAATTGATGATATGCTCTGATACCTGTACACTGATATTCTTACATGCTGCAGCTTTACAGGCACATTAAAAGCAACACGTATATACAGTACTGATTATCAGTTTTCCTTGGTAAACCAGAACGTAATAGTGCAAACCAAAGTACGTAGCACAACTTAGTAGTAGAAAGTGCTAGTAGTTTGATGCTGAGGTAGGATTATTGCTAGGATTGTGCAAGGTGGTTCAAGAATGGTTGACTGGATGAAGTTGTCCCCAGAGGTGTAGGAAGGAACTGCAGATGCTGGATTAAACTGTAGTTTAGTTTAGTTTAGAGATACAGCACGAAACAGGACTTCGGCCCACCGGGTCCACGCTGGCCAGCGATCCCCGCATATTAACACTATCCTAGGGACATTTTTTACATTTTTTTATAATACATTATTATATTACATTATTTTTACAAATTTTACGGGTTACTCCTTAACTGGAGGGGGTCTGACATTCTGGCAGGCAGGTATGCTGGGGCTACACGTGTGGGTTTAAACTAAATAGTGGGGGGGAGGGATTGACAAATTGGGAGTATAAAGGTGGAGTTGAAGGGGAAGTGAGTAAAGGAAAAATGACAAAAGATTCTCGAATTAATGGGAAGGAAAGTTCGAGAAGGGATAAAAGATTAAGGTCAGGGCCAATTGCGAGCGGTGAGAGAGGGGACATGAATACGGAGGTCAAAGTGTTGTATATGAATGCGCGAAGTATAAGAAATAATGTGGACGAGGCGGGCAGAGGGGGTGGGTAGCTCTGTTGCTGTGTTGATGAGGAATGAAATTTAGTCCCTTGCAAGGGCTGACATTGAAACAGGAGATGTGGAGTCAGTATGGATAGAACTAAGGAATTGTAAAGGTAAAAAGACCCTTGTCTACAGGCCCCCAAACAGTAGCCTGGACATGGGTTGCAAGTTGAATCAGGAGGCATGTAGCAAAGGTAATGCTGTGGTTGTTATGGGAGATTTCAACATGCGGGTAGACTGGGAATATCAGGTTGGTACTGGACCCCAAGAAAGGGACTTTGTAGAGTGCCTTTGTGATGTAATCTTGGAGCAGCTTGTATTGGAGCATACCAGGGAGAAGGCAATTCTGGATTTAATGTTATGTAATGAACTGGATTTGATAAAGGAACAAGGTTAATGAGCCATTAGGAGGTAGTGACCATAATATGGTCAGGTTTAATCTATAATTGGAGAGGCAGAAGGGTAGATTGGAGGTGTCAGTGTTACAGTTGAATAAAGGGGACTATGGGGCCATGAGGGAGGAGCTGGCCAAAGTTGACTGGTAAGATACCCTAGCAGCGATGACAGTGGAACAACAATGGCAGGTATTTGTAGGAATAATACAGAAGGTGCAGGATCAGTTCATTCCTAGGAGGAATAAAGATTCCAAGGGGAGTAAGGGACGACCGTGGCTGACAAGGGACGTCAGGGACAGTATAAAAATAAAAGAGAAGAGGTACAATGTAACAAAGATAAGTGGGAAGCAAGAGGATTGGGTAATGTTTAAAGAGAAGCAGAAGATAACTAAAAAGACAATACAGGGAGAAAAGATGAGGTACGAAGGTAAGCTAGCCAAGAATATAAAGGAGGATAGTAAAAGTTTCTTTAGGTATGTGAAGAGGAAAAAATTAGACCGTTGAACACCGAAAAAGTTGGACCGTTGAAGACCGAAAAAGGTGTATTTATTTTGGGGAACAAGGAAATGGCAGATGAGTTGAACAGGTACTTTGGATCCGTCTTCACTAAGGAGGACACAAACAATCTTCCTGATATAGTAGTGGCCAGAGGATCTGGGGTGACGGAGGAACTGAAGGAAATCCACATTAGGCAGGAAATGGTGTTGGGTAGATTGATGGGACTGAAGGCTGATAAATCCCCAGGACATAATGGTCTGCATTTCAGGGTACTTAAGGAAGTGGCTCTAGGAATCATGGATGCATTGGTGATAATTTTCCAATGTTCTATAGACTCAGGATCAGTTCCTGTGGATTGGAGGGTAGCTAATGTTGGGGAAATCATACTTGACTAATCTTCTGGAATTTTTTGAGGATGTAACTAGGAAAATGGACAAGGGAGAGCCAGTGAATGTAGTGTACCTGGAGTGTCAGAAAGCATTTGATAAGGTCCCACATAGGAGATTAGTGGGCAAAATTAGGGCACATGGTATTGGGGTAGAGTGCTGACATGGATAGAAAATTGTTTGGCAGAATGGAAACTAAGAGTAGGGATTAACAGGTCCCTTTCAGAATGGCAGGTAGTGACTAGTGGGGTACCGCAAGGCTCGGTGCTGGGACCGCAGCTATTTACAATATACATCAATGATTTGGATGAAGGGATTCAAAGTAACATTAGCAAATTTGCAGATGATACAAAGCTGGTTGGCAGTGTGAACTGTGAGGAGGATGCTATGAGAATGCAGGGTGACTTGGACATGTTGGGGGAGTGGGCAGATGAATGGCAGATGAAGTTTAATGTGGATAAATGTGAGGTTTTCCACTTTGGTATCAAAAACAGGAAGGGAGATTACTATCTAAATGGCGTCAAGTTTGGAAAAGGGGAAGTACAATGGGATCTGGGAGTCCTTGTTCATCAGTCTATGAAAGTAAGCATGCAGATACCACAGATAGTGAAGAAAGCGCATGGCATGTTGGCCTTTATAACAAGAGGAATCAAGTATAGGAGCAAAGAGGTCCTTCTGCAGTTGTACTGGGCCCTAGTTTAGATTAGATTAGATCCTTTATTTGTCATTTAGACCTTACGGTCTGAACGAAATGTCGTTACCTGCAGCCATACATACAACAATACAATAATAAACAACAGAACAGACAGTAAACACAAATTAACATCCACCACAGTGAGTCCACCAAGCACCTCCTCACTCTGATGGAGGCAAAAATCTTAGGGCTGCAGTCTCTTCCCTCCTCTTCTCCCTCTGCGCTGAGGCGATACCCCACCGGGCGATGGTAAAATCAGTCCCGCGGCTCACCGAGCTCCGTGAACGGGCCGGTTCAAACGAGCTGGCGACCTCGAGGCTCCGGAGGCAGCCTGTCAGGACTCGCCCTGGGCTCGCTCCCATGAGGGCGGCCCAGCTCGGGGCTGGAACGGTGCTCCCGTGAGGGGCTGTGATGCTCCCGTGAGGTGCGGGGCTGAGACGCTCCCATCGGGGCGGCCCAGCTCGAGGGTAACGGCGCTCCCGTGGGGGCGGCCCAGCTCGAGGGTAACGGCGTTCCCGTGGGGGCGGCCCAGCTCGAGGGTAACGGCGCTCCTGTCGGGGCGGCCCAGCTCGAGGGTAACGCGCTCCCGTCGGAGCAACCCAGCTCGAGGGTAACGGCGCTCCCGTCGGGGCGGTCCAGCTCGAGGGTAACGGCGCTCCCGTGGGGGAGGCCTGGCGCGGGGCTGTGACGCTCACGTGAGACCACATCTAGAGTATTGTGTGCAGTTTTGATCCCCTAATTTGAGGAAGGACATTCTTGGTATTGAAGGAGTGCAGCCTTTCATTCACAAGGTTAATTCCAGGAATGGTGGGACTGTCATATGCTGAGAGACTGGAGCGGTTTGACTTGTACTCGCTGGAGTTTAGAAGTATGAGAGGGGATCTTATTGAAACATATAAGATCATTAAGAGTTTGGACACGCTAGAGGCAGGAAACATGTTCCCGATGTTGGGGGAGCAGAACTGGGGGGCTACAGTTTAAGAATATGGAGTAAGCCATTTAGAATGGAGACGAGGAAACACTTTTTCTCACAGAAAGTTGTGAGTCTGTGGAATTCTCTACCTCAGAGTGTGGTGGAGGCCGGTTTACTGGATACTTTCAAGAGAGAGCTAGATAGGGCTCTTAAAGATAGCGGAGTCAGGGGATATGGGGAGAAGGCAGGAATGGGATACTGATTGGGGATGATCAGCCATGACCACATTGAATGGCGGTGCTGGCTCGAAGGGCCAAATGGCTTCCTCCTGCACCTATTGTCTATTGTCTTTTTTCTATCGTCTACATTTACCAAGCAAATTTATCTACATACCTGTAGGTGTTTCGAGTGTGGGAGGAAACCGAAGATCTCGGAGGAAACCCACGTAGGTCACGGGGTGAACGTAGGCGCGATCGAACCTGGGTCTCCAGTGCTGCAAACGCTGTAAGGCTGCAACTCTACCGCTGCACCACTGTGCATAGACACATAATGCTGGAGTATCTCAGCAGGACCCATGACTTGGGTTGAGACCCAAATCATCACCCATTCCTTCTCTCCAGAAATGCTGCCTGTCCCGCTGAGTTACTCCAGCATTTTGTGTCTATCTTCGGTTTACCCCAGAGGTGATAGTTATCAGACTCCTGTACCATCTTCACGATGGTAACAATAAGTGTTAGCCAGGGTGGTGTTTGTCTTTGTACGAGGAAGGAACTGCAGATGTTGGTTTATACCAAAGAGTGGCACAAAATGCTGAAGGCTGGAAGTATTATCAAGGATGCCCATCACCTTGGCCATTTCCTTTTCCCTCTTCTACTTTCTAGGAGAATATACAGGAGTTTGAAAGTTCATATGTCCAGACTTAAGAATAGCTTCTTCCAATTGCTATCAGACTCTTGAACAAATTACTTTTACAGCCCCTTCCCGGAGATGCTGCCACACACTCTTAACTTCAGCTCATTTGGTTATTCAGTTATTGTACTTCAATACTTTTTTGTGCCCTTTCAGATACAGAATCTTTGCGTCAAGCTGCTGTTTTACATTTGTCATTGTATTTATTGCTGTACCAAACATTACCATGTATATTGTTTACTCTGTGAGCTTTATGCAAACAAGTAATTTCATTGCACCCTGGTGTATATGACAAGAAACTAAGCTGAACCTGATTCTGATAGCTATTGGGAAAAAACTGGACATAAAAAAGAGTAAAAGGATCCTTTCCTGTTTAAGTCCTATTCCATTCGTAACTTTGGCCATGATCCATGCTGCAACTCCTCTTCCACTCTAGTTTTCTTCCATGATTCTTTCTTCATGCACAGTTTGTTTCCCATCAACAGGCTGCCTCCAGAGTTGCATCATCTAATATAGCCACAATCTTCACACTTGCACTTATGAAACCCAACCCTACTTCAGCACCCATTGCCCTGACAGCTGCATCTTTAAATTATTAGGCTAGTTGCTAAATCTAGTGCTACATGTATTGAGAGGCTTCAATTTCACCCCTGCAATATCCATCTTTCTCTTTGGATTCTTTGAGATTGAACGAAGCAGTATGCAAACATTGGCATCATATTTGACCCTAGGATGAGTTTCCAACCACCTATTTTTCATATCTAAGTCTGCCCACTTTCATTCCCACGGCACTTTGTGACTCAAAGCTCATCTGCTACTAAAAGCTCCTTCCATCACTTCATTTCCTGTTGACCTTTTACAAAATTTTGGGAAATACTTTTCACTTCCTGCGGATGAGAAACAACCCAATATTCATTACTCATGTTCTAACTTGAAGGAATCTCCATTCACCCAGCACCCTTCTGTTTGTTCAATTACATTGGCTCTAGGTTAAGTAGATTAGAGGTTTTAAGAGCCTTGTCATTTCCAAATCTCCTCTCCATCTGTAAAGCTCCGAATCCCACCTCCTTCCAAGTAATACAATCTCTTCTGATCTCGTGTATTTGCTTTAAATCACAAATTTATCTTGTTCAACCTCAAAGACACTGAACATTGGATTCCCTACCCTGCTTTTCTTTGCTCAAAGTATTTTTCATCTGCATTGCATCTCCTCGTATGCTTTATTGTCAAATGTTATTTAACATGAATTATTTCTTCTTAGGCAGCCCATCATGAACGAGTATGATTTACCTCCACTCTGGCTCTGTGGGTTATGTGGTGACAAATAAGGCCAATGCGGAAACATTTTCCACAGATGAGTAGGAGGAAGGAGGAGGCAGATGAGTGTGTAATTTTTGAGATGCTGTGTTCCTTCTTCTATGAATGCAGCTTGTCCATATGCTCATTGGGCATGGATTCAAGGTGTTTAAGAAGGAACTGCAGGTGCTGGAAAATCGAAGGTACACAAAAATGCTGGAGAAACTCAGCGGGTGCAGCAGCATCTATGGAGCAAAGGAAATAGGCAACGTTTCAGGCTGAAACCCTTCTTCAGACTAGATTCAATGTGCCTAAAACCTTTCCAAAGGATTCCTCTTCACTTTAAGTGATTGTGGGCCAGAAATTCCCAGCAGTAATTGGGGAAGTTTCCTCATGGAGGCTTTGAACACATTTTCTCCACCATCTCCCCAGTAATCTCATTTCATGACAGAACACTGAATAGACTATGTAATCATCTCCTGGTGTAGTGCGGTGTCAAATGTTGTTTGATAGTACCCTTGTCACTGTGTTAAATGATTATAAAGGCTGTTGCTTTTGATATGTGGGTAGTTATTATCAAGAGCAGCTTGAAGTGAATAGAGATTCCAGCGTGGAACATAATAAAGAGAAAATCTGTCAATGAAGCTCAATAACTTATTAAAATCACCCCCCATTCTACCTTATGTTCCTTCGTGCCCTTGGCAAAGCCAAGTTGTAAAAATCACTTTTTTTTATTGCTATTCATTTTGATATCTGGTTAGTAACGATGTTATTCAACAGGAAAAAAACTTAATGTTGCAATTTATTTTAGTAGAAAATGCAGGTAAGTAGCATTACATCTGTGCAACACAAAACAATCATTGCCACTGTTGAAAAAGATTGCAAAATTATAATCTCATTTTGGGATTTATATTGTCAGTTTGAAACCACAGCAGTTTCAGAGGATGATCTAAACCCACAATTATATCAACACATAATCAGGATTCCCATATTTAAAACACTTAATATACACACCTGCTCCAAGAATTCTAAAGCAATGGAACAGGAGCAGGCCATTTGGTCCCTCTAACCTGTTTAAGCACACAATTACACGATGGCTGATTTACAATTCAACACTTTGAAATCCTTAACTATTGAAAACAATCTGAATGGCGAAAGCTCAAAATGTGATAACACAAACTTCTGGGCAATAGAATTCCAGATTTTAACTCCATTTTAAGTAAAATCTATTAAGTAGACTTTTCTTGACATCCCCACAAGGTCAAATGTCATTTCAAACAGGTAATTCATCAAATAAGTCCTCATAATTTTAATCCTTTTTGTCCCCATATCACCCAGAGTTGTGAATTTGTGGAATTCCCTGCCACAGAGGGGAGTGGAGGCCAAATCACTGGATGGATTTAAGAGAGGGTTAGATAGAGCTCTAGATAGAGCTCTAGAGGCTAGTGGAATCAAGGGATATGGGGAGAAGGCAGGCACGGGTTATTGATTGGGGACGATCAGCCATGATCACAATGAATGGCGGTGCTGGCTCAAAGGGCCGAATGGCACCTATTTTCTATGATATGGTATTAATTTTATTATTATTATTATTATTAAAGTAATGTGTGCTCTACTTCCTTCAAGGCTAACTTAAAGGTAAGCTTCACAATTCTTATTGGGGTCTGTCCAAAACTCCCTTCAATCTCAAAGATAAAGGGTTTCAGTAAACTTTTAATTTATTTTGAAAAATTAAAACCAAGTTTTCAAGGGACTGTTATTTTAAACAAGCAAGGTGTGCATACCTGGAGATTTGAAAACATAGGCAGCAGAGAACAGGTGAGTTAGTGTACAATCTAGGTGGACCCGAATCATCACCCATGTTTCCCGTTCCCCCCCACACACCCTCCCAATCCCTTCTCCCTAGATTTCCCCATGAATTTCTCACGGAAGCATTGCCACAACTCAATTGTGTTTTCTGACATAGTTTTACAAATAAAAGTATTACAATGAAGTAAATCTGATAAGAAAAGTAGTTTGGAAAAAACGAAATCACAAATTAAAAAATGAAAATTAAGTAAATATATTATGGACAGCTTTATTCTTATTTGCCTTTCAACAGCCTGATGATTCCAGATTCAAATGAATAGGCTCCTGGATCCTGCGGCAGAATTACCAAGACAGTAGTTCCATTATAAACAAGCTGTAGTTTTCTTCCCTCCGCTACTTTCAGTCTGAACAAGTGTCCCGATCCGAAACGTCGTCTGCCCATTCATTGGTTCCACAGATGTTACCTGACCCGTTGAGTTTTTCCCGCATTTTGAGTTTTGGTCAAGATTCCAACACCTGCAGTTCCTTTAGTCTCCAGGGTACGTTCCTGCTCTTCTTTTGGACTCCACGGTCGCGACGGTATTTGAAGGCTAGCAATTTCGCAAATAAACGACCCTACCTTTATTAAACTTGCACAGAAGACTGACGCCACGGTGAAGAACCTCCACCAGAATCCGCGTTTTGGTCTGTTGGTGTGAAATTGAGTTGATTGTTTTGAGCCACATGAGGGCATCCTGGTATCATTATTGAGCTACTGAATAAAATATACGCGCTCTTCCTTCCGCAATCGCTTGTCAAATGGATGACTTTTTGTATTGCTTTCTCCAACCAGATGAATTAAAAAAGACATCTAACAAGCTGACCCCAAAAGGGTGATATTTTATTAGTTTATTTCAAGACTATTTTGTAAATGTTTCAAAAAGATCACATTTGGTATCAAATACAACAAAGACGTCTACAGAAGTGGTAACTAACTACCAGTTGATAATTTAACGTTAGAAATAAATAAGATCCGGCCAAACCGACCGAGCAGAAGTCGCGCTCTTTCTCTGAAAGTATTGAAAATACCTGAAATACAAAACTGTTTCAATTACTTAAAATGAAAATACTCGGAAAAAGTTCGTTCCTTGAGTTGGTCGGCGGAAAACAGTCTGCGCTCAATATCTGAGAACACAGCATTGTTTATGATTGTTGATTCAGTGCTTTTATATTCCAATGGTTGTAGTCCAGGAGTCAACTGAGAAAATGAAATCAGATGGAAAAAAATCTCTGTTAAGTAGCCCTGAGATACACAGGTAAAGGGAAGTGCTCTGGTGGACAATTACCCCGCCTCCTGGGTTGGCAATAGCGAGAACGAATGGTCCATTTATGTTTAATTACTCTTTGATGAAAGAGACAGCAGATCAGCGCATGAGAAATTGGAAATCTGATCAATGAGCTGTTCAATTCCGTCCCACACAAGAGCCGGGACTATTCAGAAGCTGAACTCCCATCTCTCCCGAGTCCCAGCTTCTTGCTCCTCGGGGGATAATCGGGTGAAGAATTTTAAAGTCACTACTGATGAGATAAAATACTGAAAGCAGCAACCCCTCGTCTCGAATCTATTTGCACCGGCAGCCGTATGAAATATCATGGTTAATGCAGTCCACTAAATAATCAAGAAAGGCAGCTTTCCGGGACTCTTGGGTTTGAGATGCAACATAGATCGTGGCATCTAGTATTACCTCCGAGTGTGGAAACCCAATTCCGCCCAAGTTTAACTATCCTGCGTACGTCTCTGTTTTGACCAGCTGACAGCTTTTAATTTTAAACCCTCCCCAACCTCAAAATGTAAAGGACAACACGATTAAAATAGGATTGTGATTGCCTTGAATGGATTCACTCTCTCTTTCTCTCAACTCCTCCAAGTGACCTCCCTCTGTGTTCAATTGCAATGCATTAGCATCACCAAAGTACTGTGGTTTGATGACTGGTGGACACAGATCTGATTACATTTGCCATCTCTAGTCACGTGTCTGAAGGTTGGGTTACACCATCGGATCAGAGCGGTAAATGGAAACCTAAGCAGCTCTCATTTTGTAATCGCGGATTGAGAGGTTTTATGTTCTTAATTAGAGTCATGAAAATCGCCTCACTACTTTTAAATTCGACCACTCAGGTATATATTAAAGGGAATTAAAAGAAAGCGCCATTTACACGCCACCACTCTCTTTAACTCAGTGGTGTTATGTCCCCCCACCCCACATTCCTACACTTTAATTAAACCCTTTAATAGCATCCGTGCAAACTCGCTATTAATTCCCCAGGAGCTTCAAACTCAAAGTTCTGCTGGTGGGGTTGGTACTATATCCTGTATGATGTTTGTGCGCCTTGTACCCGAAGTTATGAGCCTCACACAACTGTATTTAAAAAAACAATACCCCCTGGCTCAACCCCCCCCCCCCCCCCGGCGTACACAATATTCCCGCAGTTATTATTACATAATTCCCGCTTTCAAATACAAGCTGGAACTGTCAGGGACGCTACAAGCCCGAAGATTAGGGGAGGAGGGGGGCTGATTACTCTCACTAAAACTGGAGGCTGTTGGTGAAGAATAACGGAAGCAGAAGGGCCACGGAAAAGTTGGAGAGAAAAATTGCAGTTTACAAAACTTCTGTTTTTATTACGGTTTGAGATTTGTTGTGAGTCTTCCCCATCCGACCGCTTTCAAAAACAGGCCAGGGGAAGATTTTATGTGTTTAAAAAAAACAGGCCACATAGTTCAACTCTTCCCCATTGATGAATTAATCATCAGAATTAATTATAGGATAAAGGTGAGCTCGGGTGGAGGTGGCGTTTTAATGAGACAAGTGATGAAACAGGTGCGGAGATATTTCAGTATGGGATTGCGTTCTCCAATCATGTTTTGCAGAGCTGTTGGGTAACACGCCGTTCCCTTAAAATCCAGCGGCGCAAATTAGCGTCGAAGGCTTGTTTAATCGTGTTGCAATTTTCTAAAGTGCCTGGGCGGTTAGAATGACACCTGTTTCACCCGCAGTTCTTTTTTAATAATGTGTCTTCACACACACATCCTCCTCATTTAAAACAGATGGTGATAGCTCAAGACAGCCGTATCCCATTTCCAGAATGGTTAGAAAGACGGCAGGTGGATGGAGAAAGATGATGTACCGCAAGTTTGGTAAGAGAGTTCTTTTTTTTTTGAGCTTCATGTAAAAAAAAATAAACCATTAGGGTTTACACCAAACCAAATGTCGAGAGGAAAACACTTTTAACAATAGACAGGGGATATGCAAGTGGATCCAGTGAAAGCAATACAAAGTAAATTATATTGTAACATAACCTAAGATGAGTATCAGGCGATAGATGAAGAATTGTGTGACATACTCGGTGTTTTGATGAGATTTTCTTGCCAGACCGAATTTGTTCTAATGTATCAGATCCGATCCAGTCCATCTGATTTCCCGAAAAGAATTGAGCACGGAATTCGCAGACATTCCGCATGACATGTTCTCCTCGGCTGTAAGAAACGGCGGTTGAAGAATCCAGCAGTATGGCAATAAAGCCCTCCTCCACCGCCCACCCTCTCTCCGACATTAACCCGAGGGACTCGAATCCAACCGATCACCATCACTTGCTGCATGTTGGAGAGTCTCTCACTTACCCCACTACAGAATACAACGTAATCCACAGCCACAAGGTAGGAAGGAGCGAGAGTAACTAATGCATTTCATAACCATTGCAGTATTTTAAATTAAACTTAACGTCACGCGATTAACAAATCGGCGCGGGGTTGGGCTACGCTTTGATGCCTTAAGAGTTTACTTAAAGATGATTATTTGTAGCTGTTTGTGTGTATGGATATTAGTTTACCGTGTCTGTTTTTCCCAGGAACAGGCTTCCTAACCCTCGGCGCCGAATCGATGGTTTGTTAACTGCAGTGATACAGGGTGTAGTTGGGACATCGCGTCATTGCTTTCCGCTGAAGCCACTTGAATTTTTTTTTCTTCCCCCCCCATCTCTTTCCATCTACAACCCCCCCCGCCCCCCCCTTCCTGCTCCCCACCCCCAACAACTCCTCTCTCGGCTACGCGAGTGTCTTTTCACTGGTAGAATCGAAACGATCGTGGACTGATGGAGGTGTACTGCAGAGAACGACTCATGCTCAGAATCATGCCGACACCACACGCTCCTTAAGCGGGAGAGAGATTCCCTGTAGTCCCGCTGGGTGGTTGGACGCTTGGTGGCGGCGGCTGTTATAGGGGGGAAAAATAATAATTTCCACACTTTCCAAATCTGCGCATGGATCCTGCTTCTTGCAACTCGTCCAACTTTCCATAGCTTTGTACTGGAGACAGAATAACGGAGATCGTGGGGTTATTGAAAATCTCCGTGTACATATATTGAAACATACAAACGAAGGAAGGCAGGGTATGCTGTTCACCAAGTCGTTGCCTTGTGTATTATGACTGCCGCCAGACTCTAATAGAGGTGCCTTTTCCAAAAAAACTTAGTTCGATTGCAACTCGAGACCGACTGGGAGGTTAACGATGGTCTGTTCAGGGAAAGCACTACACACCTTGTGGAGCTTACTGTGCTGGGCAGCGGTGGTGTGCGGAGAGAGTTTAGCCCAGGAACCTTTCGCGATTCATTCCATTAGGACAGACGGAGACCTCACCTTGGGTGGCCTTTTCCCAGTACACGCCAGAGGACCGAAGGGAACTCCCTGCGGGGACCTCAAGAAGGAGAAGGGAATCCATCGTTTAGAGGCGATGCTTTACGCCTTGGACCAGATTAACAGCGACCCTGATCTTCTGACCAACATCACTTTGGGGGCTCGCATCCTGGACACCTGTTCCAAGGACATCTACGCACTGGAGCAATCTCTTACTTTCGTTCAGACTCACATCCAAAAGGACACTTCGGATGTGAGATGCACGAACGGGGAGCCCCCGATCTTTGTCAAGCCGGAGCGAATAGTGGGAGTTATTGGAGCATCGTCTAGTTCCGTCTCCATCATGGTGGCCAAAATACTGAGACTGTTCAAGGTAGGTTGAAAGCGCTTTTCATGTTTTAGATGTATGACCGGCAAATTGTGTCGCACGGCGCTCTCTCCTCTCTGCGCTAGCCCGGGTTGCGGGGACTCCCAGAACCTATCAATAACATGCAATAGATTTACAAAAAAGATGGATAATATTGGCCCTTTCTGTTGGGAGCTAAATTTTGCCGCTTGATTATATCCCCTACCATTGGACACATGGACGATGAACACATGTTGTGGTTATCTGGTTACACTTGGTTCAATGCGTGTATTTCCTTCCTATATGCGTATCCCACGTGTCCATTGTAAATGTTCTTGTACAGTGCGATTACGATGAGTTGATTTTGAAAGTGCATGTACTTTGCCTTGCATTTTGAGGAAACAAATGTTTTATAGCTCTGCCTGTCAATTCACTCGTGAAAGCAACAAGGTGGATTTCCGATTGGCCTTTCCCGCCACGTTAATGGGAGGCTGCGAATGAGTCGCGGTTCAGCATCAATAGGCTAGCGATGAAATGGCCCGGGAGGGATAACACTGCATGATACAGATTATGCAGAGAGCGGCAGAGGTTCAGCTAACTTTGAGAGTGGAATAATGAAAAATTGTGGGAGTTTTTTAGACCATTGATATATAGTGGTCATACTGTAATGGCAATGACTTGCCTGAGGTAAAAGTAATTGGCTTTAAAAAGTACGCTCCTTGGGCTCCATTATCTGGATCCATGTTAAATGTCGCCTAGAGATGTCACTTTAGCAGCCTAGCGCTATCAGATGTGCATAATCTCGGGTCTGTAGAGATTGCAACGATACACCTGAGCTTCCACGGAGAGGATCAGTTAGTTGCTCTCTGCCGCTCTGGGTCTTGTAAACCACAACAACGCATCCCGCTAAAACACTTTCTACCCAAACTGAGCGCCACCTTCCCCCATCATGTTCCTGGATGGCATTTTATTGTTATAAAGTGTAACCAGCCACATCTTTAAAGAGGCGAGCAATTGCGTGTTTCGTTTTGTAGCCGCCATGGCGTAAATGATATGTTTATTTAATCATTGCTGCCGCGGAGCGTGTGAAGAATCGCCCAAATCCAAGGGCGTTCGAGCACAGGGGCTGTGCGGGCAAACACCCGTTCTCCTCCGTGGCTAACCGACTGATCGGACGGAATCTGATCATTTTGAGTATCTCGCAGGTGGATTTTGAACCCGGACTCCTTATTCACGTGTGCAGTGTAACTAAGCCGCCTTCGCCACAGCGTGAGACGGTGCTGAGGCGCAGTTCAGTTTAACAGCTACGGTAGTGATGTGTGATCGGGAAGACCGAAGCGGATCGCAACCTCGCTTAAACGCACGGGGGCGGGATTTTAGCACCGTCTGCGTCAAAATAAATGGCAATTCGCAACCCAATTCGTTTTTTTTGCTCCGAGTTATGGCGGAGAGATTGCATCTCCACGTATATTCCGATTTGCTACATTTCAATATGGAAAGCACCTGCAGGTCAATGTCTCAGCCCTCGGCTTCGGGTCCTCATGGCGTCAAATCCAATCAACGGCAGTGCAGATGGGCTAATCACCGCCCCCTCTCCCCGGGTTATGTGCATGCATATTAAATGTTGGATTACACTGTTATGGCTGTAAACTGCACGGATCTCCATCCCCTGTGTATTCGGATGCGCGCTGTAGCCACTCCATAGTCAATGCCGTGATGCTGACACTTGGTGGCATGGACATCGGCACCCAAGGGGTTAACCTTCCGTTGGCTTGAGGTGAAACGCTTGCTGTAAAGGTAGGCACTCCGTGCTACCAATGTGAATTGGTGTAGTGACGCCCAACGGCGAGATTAGCATTAACTTTCCATCCGTCTAAGCAGAGCGGTGCAAACTCAAAATCACCTATAAACTTCTCAGTGGAGGGATTATTGATGAGTGGTCGTGAATGAATCCACCTAAACAGTGTATATATGCTTCGAGCATATTGTTTCGCCTTTCTTTTGCCAACCCATATGCGCCTTATCACAACCCAGCCCTCTAACCAGTTATTTGTATAATTCTCTCAATGTTTCTCCGGTCATTTTATGAAGGAATGATCCAAAAAGGCTCTGCTAGGGGTTTAATTAACCAAGAGGGAGGAAACTGCGAGGGCAGGTGATCTCGTATAGCGATTGTCTCGAACGTGTCAAAGCGTTTACGATGTACATTATAACCAGAGCGTTCTCTCCTGTAACCACCCGTTTGTTTTTTCTGGCTGGCTTGCGAACTGAGAGCTTACTGCAAATTCTGTTCATTTTCTGCAAAAAATAAATTTTCTTTTATTCCGTCTCCTGCTATTCTAGTCAATGGGTTTGAGTGTGACAGTTTGATAGAATCGATCTCTTGCGCCTTTCGAGGGGCCGATATTTTTCATGCAGGTGTCTCGACTAATTGTAATGGGTTGAGTGGCCAGTCTTCTACGTGCACTAGGATAGGCAGTTCACTTCCAGTCATTTATGCTTTCTGAAGCTGCACTGAAGGTAAACATTGTTCTGCCAATTAAGTTGTGTTTGGATAGAGATGGAAATCAAAGAAAATGTTTACATTCGCTGATCTGCTGAGGACTTCGGATGAATGCTTTTATTCTGTAGCTTTGCGATGAGCTATTCTCTTCCATCCCCCCAAAAAAAACTAGCAACACTTGCCGACCAATAATTCGATTGACTGTCTTTAAGATGCATACCAATAAAAATGATGGCGTGATTAGGGCATCCTTATGAAATCAGATACATAGAAGTGGCAGAACAAAATGCATTGCCATTTTTTTTAAGCTAGGTGAAACTTGTAACCTGTTGCCAATTATGTTCCTGCAGTTTGGAGAAGATGCCACTGAATTTCTTGGGCAGGTGATTTGCTCTTTGCTCACCATCCAAGGCTCTGTTCCTAATTGTCAAACTGCCCTTTGACAAGAGTACCAGAGCTATCAGAGATGCATTGTTATTTGGTATGATTGATGAGGACATCATCGTGGATAAGTGTTTTGTTTAGATTTCATCCACTGCTTTCTGTTTGGTCAAGGTATTTAGTGATGGAATTAACATGATTGGATTAATAATTGGACCAGATTTAAGAGGCCGAATGGGTGCACTGCTCCACGTGGTCCTGTCTACTTCAGTGAGCATGTATTGCAACAACATTAAAGGGTTGTACAGTGTGGAAACAGGCCATTCGGCTCAACTTGTCCCATCTATACTAGTCTCGCTTTCCAGCATTTGGCCCATTTTCCTCTAAACCTGTCCTATCCATGTACCTGTCTAATTGCTTCTAAACATTCCATTAGTAATGTAATCTGATATATGCGTACAAGCTAACCTCAGCACCACTGTAACCTTCCTCTGGGGCTGTGATGGGGATGACAAAATGTCACCATGTGTGGAGATCTGTCTTCATTCGGCTCCATGCAAAAAACACTGGTCTGAGCTGTCCCCAGTCGGGCATGGTTTGCATCTGGAGGTCCTATGGTCAGCTCAACCTCCACTGATCTTTTGACTGAAGAATCTATCCCTAACTGAATATTACCAATGAGTACTTGGCAGCATCCAGGAATCTGTGCTACAGGGATGCCATTGAATGAAGTGCGCCCTTCTCTGTGAGATGGCAAGGTAGACAATTGTCATGCCCCACATACTAATTAACCATGTAAAGGTTCAAAAGGAGAGACCAATTAGTGTATTTCCTAAAACAAGTATCTTTTAAAAATAAATAATAAATAAATAAATAAATAAAATAAAATAACAACTTATGTATAGGAGTGTTAAAAATTGAGAGTTAGTATGAAGCAACCCCAGTTGTAGTGGTGGTTTGGTTTAGTTTGCCTACTGTCTAAATGGAGTATATTTATAGTATAGGAAACGGGTGAATTCCATTTTGATGCCAATGTCCTGGAATCCTGAATCCTGTGAGTCTATGCCTACCATCGTACTTGGTTCAATTTACACTAAACCTACACTAATTTTAAATCCTTACTCCCTGCTCATACCCAGTCAGAAGTGGCAAGGGGAAAATGTTTGTAGGAAATGGTTTATGATGCCTTGTGAAATTGTCAACGATTTCTTGGTTAAGCAGCTACTGCAAGAAACACATGGCCTGTGCTTCCAGTCATATATTCTGAAAAGATGAGCTAATCAAGTAAAGTTCCCAACCTGGTTTGAACATCAATATGTGTGTAAATAGTAGCTTGATGTCAGCAACTCCATGCTGAATATAATCAGCATGTAGGGAGGCCACATCTTCAGCTTTACATTAATTCCATTACCTCAATCCATGGTACAGCCACCACTCTTCCATCTCACACTCTCATCTGGCCAAGTGTCTCCACACAATACCCCGCATCACCTCATCGAGTTCTTTCTCTTCCAGGCCCTTCTATAACTTGGCTGAATTTGCAATTGTTCTGTGTTGAGATGGTGATATGTTGGAGACTGAACATTGTAAAGAATCAGCAGCGCCAAACTCGGTGTGATTGTAGGTTAAACCGTGGGCCCATTTGGGGCTGGATATGCAAGTGATTCATACTCTTTGGCACACATGTTAACACTTCCAACTGCTGTCAACCTGATACAAATCTTTAATTGTAGCCCAAGGCTGTATGTTTAAGTATTGGTATCCATCTATAATGTTCAATCGTGAAGATTGTCCAGTTTGCTGGGCATTCTGCACAGTTCTGGAATTCATGGCATTTGTATTTCATCTTTTTGTCTTCTCTAAGTCCCCTCTCTAATGTATGAAACAGATAACTTTAACAACAAATTGTCTCCATTGCAGCCCAAGCCCAGCTGTATTGTGGTTATTCATCTTGGCTCTATCCTTTTTCTCCATGCTCTCTGAAACTTTAAACTTTTATTTCCCTGCTCTGAAGAGACCTGAAACATTAATTCAGTTCATTTTTCCACAGATGCTGCCTGATCTTTTGAGTGCTACCTGCCATTTACTGTTTATGTATTTAAAGATGGGTCAGTTTTAGCAAATGAGATGGCAGTGTGGAAAATAGAGAAGAACCTTGTCTTGTAAGTCTCAAAGTACAAAGTGAACTGTAGTAACAATTTTTCCTTTTGTTGAACACAAATAATTGTGAGCATAGTTCACTGCCATTTATTAAATATCTTGAGGGTTGTTGGCACCTGAATAATGCACGAGGAGACCATGATGAAAATAATATTTAATTCTACTTTCTTAGCCTGAATAAATGTCTTTTGCAAATCTTATTCTGGTGATTTAGACTTGATTGTGCAGTGTCACTGCTGCCCAAGGGAGGTCTGAATCATTTTAAATGCAATAATTCTCCTTGCATATGAAATGCGCTGCAGTCACCTGACATTTATTGTTGGTCTTTATTGATTATAGTCAGCATTCTGAATTCTCTGCGAGACGGTGATTTAATGAGCATTAGTCAGTTCATTCAGAAAAATGGGCAAATGCCAAAGCTAGACATTGGATTATTACTTCTGCTGTTGATGTAGGCATGTTAAGTCCAATCTTTCTCTGTGCTGCTGCCCTGAAAGGCTGGGCCACTCTTCATTGTGGGATTTAAGCCATTCTCTATGCACTCTTTGAATGTGCAGTGTTAAATTCAAAGGGTTAAGTTGCACAAATGTTGGTCACGTGGCTTTGGATGCCATTAGCATGCTTTGTTAAGTATTTCAATGAGCTAATGACACATTGTGGATAGCGATCAATGCTACCCACTCTTCATTGCTCATTATATTGACAACCACTCGAGGTAGAGATTCAAATCCATCTTGTAGGACTTAATTGAAGTGTCGAGTATCCTGTTGGCCAAATGGATAGATAAAAGATTATTTGGAGCTAAATTTTACTTCACCCCCCCAACCGCTACCATGTTCAACCTATCCATCTTTGTTTTTTCACTGCAATATAATCAATGTTATGTGACACTCCCAACCAAGTTAAACCATACTATTTTAGCCCAATTAAAAAGCCATGTTTTAAAAAATAGACCGGAATCCTTTGTAATTTGTTATTCAATAAATATGGCTAAATATGAGAAAAAATATACCAATTAGTTCACTGTTGGCCATTGTGGCAAGAAGGATGGTAGATTCAGTAAAATATTAAATCATGCTGTTATGTGTTGTAAGCTTTGTGGCTGCTAGGGTTGTGCTTGATCTTGGCGCTATAGAAATGTCTCATTCCATTCATGTCGAAAGTTGATCATCGTTTTGTCTCCCGGAGCATTGCTTGTTTACAGAAAGACCAGAATCAAATTTCCTAGTACTGGATAACGTAGGAAAAAATGGTGCAACCAGCAACAATGCAGGTTCCGAATTAATGGGGATTAAATTAAATGGCCCATTGCCCTAAAAGAGTTTACTTGAGTCTAGCAAGTAGGTGTGAAGTTCAGAACAAGGCAGGCAGGGAAATCTGAGGTGAATACTGGGCATAGATTAATATGCATGAGAGATCTTCACCGCATCCATTTAAATTGTAGAACGGGTAGCAAAAGAACAAATCTAGATTTTGATTTGAGCAGGGCCTCTTGATGTGTCTGAGAGGATGCAAAAGAAAGGAACAGTGAAATAAATTGGGCAAAGGGAAGACTCAGTTCTGAATGAAACATCATAAAATTCAAACATTGACTTCGTTTCTCTCTCCACTGTTGTTGCCTGACCTGTTGAAAATTTCCTAAATGTTCAACTTTTTATTTAGATTTCCAGCAAATGAAGTATTTCATCTTTCGGAACAGGTGAATCAACCCTTACTTCAATTAACTAATTTTTTTAAAGATGTGGGAAGATAACATTTATCTTCATTTTTTTTTCCACTATAGGGTAAATAACTTCTTCCCAGATTCCAGACGGCACACCCGCTTAGATAAGTATATCTAGGGGATGGAGATCAAAATTGCACTCCAGGCATGTTCACACCAAAACGGTGAATAAACACTATAAAAACTCTTACACATGTATGCTAATTATTTTATATTAAAGGCTGCTTTAATAGCTTTCTTAATTGTGACTAATAGATACGGCAGGGAATTAAAGCATTTCCTGATTAAAATGTAAAACTAATTACGTTAGGAAATGCATTAGACGCTCAAATGGATGGGGTACATGGGAGATAATAAAAGTTAAGGTGAGAGGGAATGATTGAGGTAATTGGAATGATAAGAGATCTGTAAGATTTAAATAGCAGAACAGATTAGTTTGGCTGAATGGACATTTATGCAAGTTTTCACTGCACTAGTGTTAATTTTTTTTGCCCTTCAGAATTTTAGAGATGGATAAATATTACGCATCCACAGTGTTTTATGGTCTGGGATGAACAGAAAGTTATTCCTCTAACAATTCCAAACTTTCTTTTTGAATAATTGTTAGCCTGGAGATCAGTAATGGGCCTGCCCCACTTAGGCGATTTTTCAGTGGACTTCCAAGCAAGTTGCTGGCAGTCGCCTGAAAAATCCGCAACTGGAACGGTGACTGTCAGAGTAGAGCACAGACACACCTTCCTTCACCAGGCGGGGGACAGGGCAAACGGAGGGAGCGCTGTCTAAAAAATTCACACTGTGCAAAGCCAAGGTGAAAAAGACACACACCACAATGAACAGGAAGGTTGGCGCTGTAAAAAGATGGCTAAAGCTCAGTGTACGGTAAGTCCTTTAAAAGAGGGGGAGCGAGGGGGGAGAAGGAGTGGAGACAACTTTTAAGAAGCCAGAGATGCACGGCTGTGAAGCTCGGCGGACATTTATCATTACCGGTCGGTTATCCTTGGTTCTGAAAATTACAGCTTACATTCCCCCCCCCCCCCCCCCCCCCCCCCAATGAGCCAATGAAATTCACTGGTCAGCTCCGGCCACAACCCATGAGACCCTTCAACCTCGTGGCGACCCACCTACGGCTCGAGAATTCTCGCTACTCTCCATGGCGGCTTCATTCTAGTCGCCGTTAATTTTTCAACATGTTAAAAAATTCACGGCGCCCATAATGAGGCCGCGACTAATTCCCAGAATGCGGGAACTCCTCACGGCCATGAAAGCGACTCCCCGGCAAACACCTGCAAACATGTGGCGACTGCATAGTCTCCTGCAGTCACCTAAAAAGTCACCTAAGTGGGACAGGCCCATTCAGCTGCCTTAGATGTCTGAGTGTAGGAAGGAACTGCAAATGCTGGATTAAACTGAAGATGGTCACCAAATGCTGGAGTAACTCTGCAGCATCTCTGGATAGAAGGAATGGGTCTCAACCACTTGTGTATGGCATGCACAGCCTAAAGTTGTAAGACCACTTGTTCTATTTGATCTTATTTGATTTTGCACGTTGGGTTGATTGCATTAGTTGAAACGGGGCGGACCACGTGAAGGTTGCAATCTCCCACCCCAGGTCTCAACCACTAAGTTCTGAGTTATTCCAGCAATTTGTGTCTATCTTAGCCTTCTGAGTGAAATGAAACTGAAGCCAAAGCTGAACTTTATCCATAGACTACGTTGCACTGTTGCCTCGTGGTCTTGGCACTGTGTGAATGAGCTTTCCAACAGTGTCTCGACATAAGCAAGTCCTGGCATTCTTTTATGGCAACATAAATTATTTCCTCTGTGCCTCCTCATGGAATTTTAGATTGGCTATTAAAGCTGAAATTGCAAATACAATTTGTGTAAGAGTTGGCAGTTTAAATATTTGGAAGAAGAAAATGCTGAACGATATAACTAAAGATATATGATTTCACACTGGGATACATCTGCTTTTACCAATTTTCACCAGAGGAGGGGAACACTCAAAAGCATTCTTGATTTGTATGAATGTAATATGCCATCTGTGTAACTGATTTGATGGTTGAAATGAGTTTTTGCTCAGTGTAACTTGTGGTTCTGAATAGCAACAAGCCTCTGTGAAATGTGGAAGGTATTTCCACATCCAATTTTAAAATGTGGACAGCACAGTGGTGTAGTGGTAGAGTTGCTGCCTTACAGCACCAGAGACCCGGGTTCGATCCAGACTATATATAGGTGCTGTCTGTATGGAATTTGTACATTCTTCCTGTGACCATGTGGGTTTCCTCCCATACTGCAAAGACATACAGGTTTGTAGGTTATTTGGCTTCTGTAAATTGTCCCTATTGTGTGGGTTAGTGCTAGCATTTGGGGTGATCGCCGGTTGGCATGGACTGAAGGGCCTGTTTCCATGCTGTATCTCTCACCTAACAAAATACCACTCGTGTCTGGCAGAATGGTTTTAAAGCCATGGCAAACCTCTGAATTTGGGCCATGACCTGTTAGAGTTTGATGGTTTTTTCCATGTCACTTAGTCCGATGCTCCTGGTGGCATCACTTTCCCAGTACTCTCGAGAAAGAAAAAAAAGTCTACTTGCATGTCCCTAACCTCTTTCCAGTGATTTGTTGCGTGTGTGTGCGCGCGCGTGTGTGTGCGTGTGTGTGTGTGTGTGTGTGTGTGTGTGTGTGTGTGTGTGTGTGTGTGTGTGTGTGTGTGTGTGTGTGTGTGTGTGTGTGTGTGTGTGTGTGTGTGTGTGTGTGTGTGTGTGTGTGTGTGTGTGTGCGTGTGCGTGTGCGTGTGCGTGTGCGTGTGCGTGTGCGTGTGCGCGTGCGTGCGTGCGCGTGTGCGTGCGCGCGTGTGTGTGTGTGTGTGTGTGTGTGTGTGTGTGTGTGTGTGCGTGTGTACGTACTTTCAGGTTTATTCATGGTTTTGTTCATCCCTGCGTTAGAACTAACTGATGTACATCATTCTGAATGAATATCAGAGAAAGAGTGGACCCATTGCCACGTTGGAAAGGATCAGGAAGGAAGAAATAAAAACTTCAATGGAATTCTGATGGCATAAAAAAAGATTTCACTGAATAACTTATGCACAAAAATGTTAGATGACTTCCAAGTGTAGATGTTTAATATTCTATGGTTTACTTGCAGTTTCATACACTAATCATAACTTGGCATTGACCCTTTTGCAATAGGAAATATGAGAGCTGAATAAATGAGCCCCGTGCTTTGGGCCCTTGGAGGTTAAAGATTCTTCTGATGCTACACTAAAGGGAAGGGACGAGGAGCTGGAGATGTTTGAAGGTGGTGAAAATTTTGAATTTAGTTGGCTGACATTTTATTTGACATTTTAGCAGTTAACAAGCACTTCCAGCTGCATGGCAGAGGCTGTTTTAAGTGTTCCTGTATTCCCTGGTTATTTGTGAGAGAAACCATGTGGTGTAAATTTTACTTTGACAGAGCTCTGATGCGCAGAATTCCTTGCCATTGCGTCTGCTGTTGTCCATCAGTTTTTCTGAAACCAAATGAGAATACTGGAGAGTGACGGGCATTGACATTTTATGCGCAGGTTGTTTTGAAATAAAACCATGCGTGCAATTCAAAGGTGCAATAAGAACATTAGAAATAGGAGCTAGAGTAGCTGTACAGCTCTTGGAGCCTGGTCTGCCATTCATCAAAACCATGGTTGATCTCTCACTTAAATGACCCATAACCCAGATTTCCTTAATGTGTAGAAATCTATCTTTCTGTTTTTAATGATCTCCGTAACTGATCCTTGACAGCCCACTGGGAAAAGAGATTTCTAAACATTTACCATTCTCACCTCAGTCCAAAGGAGCTTGTCCTATATCTGGGACACTGACACTCTAGTCTCTTCAGCCATGGTAACACCTTCTCTGCATCCAACCTGCCATTGCTCTATAAGAACACGGCACAATTAGATTATCTCTCATTCTTCTAAACTCTAGAGAGCACAGGCCTAGCCTACTCAATCCCTCTACAGAAGATAAACTGCTATCTCTGTAGACACCTAGCAAGACACATGATGCAAAGTAAGGATGTTAAATATTGTGCACCAATACTCCAGTTGCAGTGGCCCTTTATAATTGCAGTCGACATTGTAACTCTTGTGCTCAGCCCCTCTCGTATAAAGGCCAATGGACCACTTGGCTTCCTAATCCTTTGTCACACCTGAATTTTGTCTTTCAATTACTTTTGTAACCAAGAGCAAGGCTCCTTTAGAAATTAACACTTCCCGATCTCTGGTTTCTGGTTTGTGCACCAGAATGCGTGTCCTTGCATATTTTGTTCACATAGTCCATTGGCCATCTTCGTAGAATCATAATTTGTTTACCAAAATTGAGCCTCTTGGATCTAATTGTCCACAGCCCTTGTGATGCCTATCCACTCGAATCGCAGTTGCTTGCATTAGCCATGTTTTGCTGTAATTCTTTCCTGGTCAGTAGTGAGAATTATATTCAGTACTTTATCTTGCCCTTCATTATATCTTTAATAGAATTGACTTTGTCTTGATTGTATTTATGTACAGTGTTATTTGATTTGATAGCATGCAAAACAAAGCTTTGAACTGTACCTTGGTACATGTAGCAATAATAAACCTAAATGAGTGCCTGTCTAAATCTCTTTTGAATACTAATTATATCTCCCCCTATACCTCGCTTGTTATATATATAACAACAACCGTCTGTGTAGAGGGGAAAAAGTTTGCATCTTGGATCTCCTTGAAATGTCTGCCCTCTCTCCTTAAACTTATGCCCTTTAGTTCTAGGAGACTGTAAGCAATTCCTCTACTTGATTATTGTCACTTGTTCTGTATTCTTGACCATTCCTCTTTTCATTATCCTTGCTCACCATCTGCTTGTTAAAAAAAAAAATTCAGCCATCTTGGGGAATCCAAACCAGACAAATAATCAACATAGTTGATAAATATTTAGGGCCCCAAGTACTAATCCCCACTGTTCCCTGTTAGTCACAGCCTAATCGGGGGACTTATTTCACATTTTATACTTTCTATTGAAAACCAATTCTCTATCTGTCATTATATTATTCTCAATTCCATGTGCTTTAACTTTGCCCACTCTTTCAACTTGAAACTTTAACAAAAGCTTCATTATTTTTTATTTTTCATTACAACTTGAAAATAGACCATTTGGCCCACCAATTTTTCTAGTAGCTCCCTGAACAATCCCATTTCCCAATTTCTGAGAATCCAAGTGTCTCTCCCTTGTCTATTTCACACAACCTCAATCTGCAGCAGATTCATAAAAGCATTTTTTTTAGTTTTTGTAAGTGCATGTTGTCTCTGATTGGTCCTATATTTTAAGGTATTCAAGTATTGTATCCTTCATTGTTATAGGAAATGTCTGAAATGCTTTCTTTATGGAGGAGTTGGGAGAATAGACAATAAACCGTCTGTCTTTTTATTGTTTTCTGTCTTGTTTCTATGTAGTTTTTATTATTTTTTTTTGTCGGGGTATGTGTGTGGGGGTGGGGGTGGGGTGGAACTTTAAGGTCTTTCCCCTGCACGGGAGACCCGACCTTTTCTTTGTCGGGTCTCCGTTGTCGTTGGGGCTGCAACGTGGAGCGGCCTCCAACAGGAATGACCTGGGGCTCCAGTTGCGGAGCTGCGGTTCTACTCACCATCACGGAGCTGGCCGAGTCCGGAGCGGGTGTAGCTGTGGTGGAGCGCTGCTGTGACCCGACACCTGGAGATTCGGAAGCTCCTACCGCAGGTCTGTGGACAGTAATACCGGGAGCCCGCGGGTCCCTGGTGGGAGACTGCTTTTCGGGGCTTCCGCAACGGCGACTTCTCCCGCCCGAGTTGCGGGGTTGAAGATTACCTAGAGCGGGGCCTACATCACCGCCCTGCGTGGCTTGGAATGGCTGCGGGACTTTGTGAGCGCCCGCCGGGGCTCCAACACCAAGACCCGGTGCGTGGCCTTGCATCACCCGGCGTGGCTTTAATGGCTGCGGGACATTTAACATCGCCCGCCGGGGGCTTTGACTGTCTTTGACTCTGACATGGGGGGGAGAGGGGAGTGCAGGGGAGAGATATGTTTAAGTTTTGCCTTCCATCACAGTGAGGAGGACTCACTGTGATGGATGTTTATGTGAATTGAATTGTGTTGGTGTGTGTCTTGGTTCTTTTTTTGTATGGCTGCAGAAACCAAATTTCGTTTGAACCTCATGTGAGGTTCAAATGACAAATAAAAGGTATTGTATTGTATTGTATATTGTATTGTAAACAATAGGTGCAGGAGTAGGCCATTCAGCCCTTCGAGCCAGCACCGCCATTCAATGTGATCATGGCTGATCATCCCCAATCAGCCTGTTCCTACCTGTGATTTTTGGTGGGGTTGGGGAGTTGCGTATCTTGATTTTTGGAGGTTTTTGGAAAGTAGGACCCCGTATTACGATGAATTAAATTAATTTAATACATTTAGCTTCTGTGCACCCAGAGAAGAGTTCATGACCCGTTACCGATTTCTATGCTAAACGTTTTGTAGGGACACATTAATCCCTTCATCCAAATAATTGATGTATATTGTAAATAGTTGTGGTCCCAGCACCGAGCCTTGCGGTACCCCACTAGTCACTGCCTGCCATTCTGAAAGGGAACCGTTAATCCCTACTCTTTGTATCCTGTCTGCCAACCAATTTTCTATCCATGTCAGCACTCTACCCCAATACCATGTGCCCTAATTTTGCCCACTAGTCTCCTATGTGGAACCTTATCAAATGCTTTCTGAAAGTCCAGGTACACTACATCCACTGGCTCTCCCTTGTCTATTTTCCTAATTACATCCTCAAAAAATTCCAGAAGATTAGTCAAGCATGATTTCCCCTTCGTAAATCCATGCTGACTCGGACCGATCCTGTTACTGCTATCCAAAGTGCCGATATTACATCTTTTATGATTCTCCAGCATCTTCCCCACCACCGATGTCAGGCTAACTGGCCAATAATTCCCTGTTTTCTTTCTCCCGCCTTTCTTAAAAAGTGGGATAACATTAGCTACCCTGCAAACCACAGGAGCCGATCACTAAATTAAGCACAGTGACACATAGCACACATTGATCCGGTGTAGCACTATTTATTTTGCGCACGAGCACACACACACACACGCACACGCACACACCGTATGCCAAATCCAATGAAGTCAAGTGATGTATTATCCATGATTAATCTCAAATGCAGAATATAAAATCTTGAATACAGAGTTAAGTGTTTACCAAGGATACAAGACTTCCATTTTCCTGGAACTTTGTCAACAAATCTAACAGTGAAGACTCAGCTCTGGTTCTCTCACATCATCTTCCACCTCCTCTGAATTCTCACACCACATTGTGGATGCTCAAGGGAGAATTATTGCCATGTTTATTCAGAGTATAGACAAGAGATACAGCATGGAAATAGCCCCTTGGATCGCTGAGTCCATGCCAACCATTGGCCACCCGTTCACACTAGTTCCACATTATCCCATTTTTTCATCCACTCCCTACAAACCAGGGCAATTAACTTACAAATCTGCACCTCTTTGGGATGTGGTAGTGTAATTATGCTCCTACAGTTTACCCCCCTTGTCTAAAACACCGAGTCAAGCACTGGAACAACTATTCTTTATTCGTCCCAAATACAACAAAACTCCCTATACGATGCCTAACCACCGCGGGTCTGATCCTTTTCTCTACTCGTTCAAGCCCTTCAGCCTCGTGCAAGGTCACACCTCCAGCAGGTCACACGATCCCAAGTGCACCTCCAGAAGACTGACTCCGATCCTCGTGGGGTTCACTATTTTATAGGGCATCGGACCCATGGCGCAAAACTATATGTGGGGGGGGGGGGGGGCAGCCCTTACAAGCCAATCACACATATCGATCATATTATATAGTTATTGACAGTTCCCTACTCCAATTACTAAATACCCCATTACAATGTTTCCACAGAAGCTTCTAGAAGGAAGTCAGTTAACTAAAGTAATGAACAGTTTTCCTAGGTAGTATAAACAATTTAAACAAGGTTTCACACTTTAGCCAATCATCATCGAATAGCAGCACAAACACTCTGCAACATTATTAACTATACCTTTATGCACCCCCCTTTATAATCTATGCATTTGCAGACCTTCTTATCTCTTTCTGCAAACCCTCATACATTTCAACTAAATAAGGACATCTGGACCTCTCCTTATACTCGACTTCCATCTAGGGTCCAGATTCTTTGGAGCCATGACTCCCATCTTGCAACTTTCACAGAAAGAGACCAAGCAGGCCCAGCAAATGCAAAGATCCTCCATTTTGTGACCTCTTTAAGTTAGCGTATTAACAGTCGAAAAACAGTGCTCTTGCGGGAAGAAACGTGCGAACTGCTAATGTAGGAATATGCATACATAAGAATCATCCTGCCTTAGTTTTACAGCGAACTGGTGGTGGCCGATACACAGCATCGCTACAATATCTACCCATCTGAGGATTCTTCAACCTTGTGGCAAAATCCATCCAGCAACAGACCTTCAATCTAGAACATGCAAAAACGTGGCAGGCAACTATCAAAGCAAAATTTCACCTTTGCTATGCATTGAAAAAATCAGGCAACATATAGAGTATAAATACCAGTAAGGGGATCTGAAGTAGATAATCACATGAAACCATAGCTGCTTTGATGAAGCCTGCCTTGGCAATACAAAGCATATTTCCAAGAACTAAATTCTGTGAGAGTATTTGTCTAATGGCTCTGGAATTCCTGGGAGACTGCTGCTAACATTCACACTGAGAAGAGCTACGAGAGAGGAAAGCAATTTAAAGTCAAGATGCTTTCCATTTTAGTGCAATGTAGCTGCAAATAATTATGGCAGAATTCTGTAAGAGGACGTAGCTCGACCAGCACTAAATAAAGGAGGCAGTACTAGCAGCTAATGGTATAGTTATTGACAGCAGGCATCACACATTTTGAAACAATTTTGAACAGCGGTCATTAGGCCCTTACCCTTTATTCAATTACTTGTGTGAAAATGTGTGTGTGGATGTCACAGACACAATTTAAGGGTGGTACAGTGGTGCAGCTGGTAGAGCTGCTACCCACCAGTGCCAGAGATGCAGGTTTGACCCTGACCTCGAGTGCTGTTTGTTTGTACATTCCCTCTGTGACCATATGGGCTTCCTCCGGGTTCTCCTGCATTATGGACAATTGACAATAGGTGCAGGAGGAGGCACTTCGAGCCTACACCACCATTCAATGTGATCATAGCTGATCATTCACAATCAGTACCCCGTTCCTGTCTTCTCCCCATAACTCCTGACTCCGCTATCTTTAAGAGCCCTATCTAGCTCTCTCTTGAAAGTATCCAGAGAACCTGCCTCCACCGCCCTCTGAGGCAGAGAATTCCACACTCACAACTCTCTGTGTGAGAAAGTGTTTCCTCATCTCCGTTCTAAATGGCTTACCCCTTATTCTTAAACTGTGGCCCCTGGTTCTGGACACCCCCAACCTCGGGAACATGTTTCCTGCCTGTAGCGTGTCCAAACCCTTTATAACCTTATGTTTCAATAATATTCCCTCTCATCCTTCTAAATTCCAGAGTATACAAGCCCAGCTGCTCCATTCTCTCAGCATATGACAGTCCCGCCATCCCGGGAATTAACCTTGTTAACCTACGCTGCACTCCCTCAATTGCAAGAATGTCCTTCCTCAAATTAGGGGACCATAACTGCACACAATATTCCAGGTGTGGTCTCACTAGGTCCCTGTACAAATGCAGAAGGACCTCTTCGCTCCTGTGCTCAACTCCTCTTATTATGAAGGCAAACATGCCATTCGTTTTGTTTACTGCTTGCTGTACCTGCATGCTTACTTTCATTGACTGATGAACAAGGACCCCCAGATCCCATTGTACTTCCCCTTTTCCCAAATAGACACCATTTAGATAATCTGCCTTCCTGTTTTTGCTACCGATGTGGATAACCTCACATTTATCCATATTATACTGCATCTGCCATGCATCTGCCCACTCACCCTTCCTGTCTAAGTCACCCTGCATTCTCCTAGCATCCTCCTCACAGTTCACACTGTCACCCAGCTTTGTGTCATCTGCAAATTTGCTAATGTTACTTTGAATCCTTTCATCTAAATCATGGATTTATATTGTAAATAGCTGCGGTCCCAGCACCGAGTCACTGCCTGCCATTCTGAAAGGGACCCATTAATCCCTACTCTTTGTTTCCTGTCTGCCAACCAATTTTTTACCCATGTCAGCACTCTACCCCCAATACCATGTGCCCTCATTTTGCCCACTAATCTCCTATGTGGGACCTTATCAAATGCTTTCTGAAAGTCCAGGTTCACTGCACTTTGTTGAAAATAAATATTAATCAAAAGCCAATTGTCCTGATTTTTGGCTATTGTGGAATGATGGTGTGGCTGTTGATATTGGGATGAGTAATCCACAGACCTGAGTCAATGGATCAAGCGATAGGATATCAAATCCTATCATGGTGGCTGGAGTATTTTAATTCTGTAATTAAAAAATGAATTAAAACTAATGTTGGTTTTGGGAATAGTGGCAATGAAACTCCAGGATGCTTGAAAAATTCAATGCTCGCTGCCACGCAGGGACAAAAATAATTTTGTTCCGAGACCCATAGAATTGTTGTTGACTTTGATCTGCTCACTGCAATGGACTGGCAATCCATCTGTTGTACAAAATTCTCACTTTTAAACAAAGCATGAATAAAAATGAAAAGATCGTTCTCCTGGAACTCCCAAGTCATCAATGCTGTGCGAGTATCTCTGTTTGTAAGACTACAGCAGTTCAAAAAACCAGTGGACCACTAACATTGTGAAGCAGTATATTCTGCCTTTGACAGCTGATCACATCCGATAAATGAATAAATAAAAAATATCTCTTGCACTTGTAACTGCATGTTTAAAGCTGTGGGTTTTTTTAAATCACATTTCAATCTAGTGAAAGACTGCTCTGATTATAGTTCCTGTTGTGTGGAGATCAAAGATAAATATCATGGAGAAAATGTTTTCATTCTACTCTCCAATGACAAAATGTAGGTTTGAAAGTAACTATGTATTAAGGGAGCAGCAACATGTTTCTTGCCTCTTTGTGCTATGCAGCTTATGCCTTGTAATGGGAGTTGGCCCGAGAACAATTTTATTTGGAATGAGTTGACTTCAGAAGGCCACTGTTATTCATCCCAAGATTTGAGGTGAATGCTGGTGATATGGGCATCTCTCACTAGCGGCAATCAATCTGTGCCAACCAATGCAAACATTCCACTTTCAGAAAAATGGAAAGTTAAACGCTGACCAAATGTTCTTTATGATCAGACCATGGCGAACAGGTAAACTTTTTTTTTAGATGCAGTCAACAACAACAACAGGTACTGACGGTCAAGTCTGTAAAGGGGGAATGTTGAATTGCATTTATTATACATCTGAAGAGAATCAGGATAATCTGAGGTTGCATTGTTTATTAAGCAACAATACACATGCATATTAATACAGGGGCAAGTTGGTCCCTTGTAGATCGGTACATCTTTCAACTGCTTTTTAAGCCAACAAAATAGTGTTTGAAAAGGAACTTGCTAAGTTATGGTGAAGGTGAACTGCTGGGCAATCAGTCGAGACATATGGTTAAAATCCCCTTTTGTAATTAAAGGGTGAGATGCATGAACCAGGAACCATGAGCACAGACTGTATTGATACACTTGGACTGATAGTCTGTATTCTTGGGAGGATAATGAGATTGTACACTGAGGAAATTGGGAGCCACTTGTGCTTCAGGGTGCATTGGCTCAGCTGAAACAGACCAGTGGTCAGATGTAGAAACAAGGAACTGCAGATTCTGGTTTACGCAGAAGGACACAAAGTGCTGGATTTCCTTTGCTCCATAGATGCTGCCTCACCCGCTGAGTTTCGCCAGCATTTTTGTCTACCTTCGATTTTCCAGCATCTACAGTTCCTTCTTAAATAAAGTGCTGGAATATTTCAGTTGGTCAGGCAGCATCTCTGGAGAACATAGATGGGTGAAGTTTTGGTTAGGACCTTTCAGATAGAGTTGGGAGATGCCAAGCAATCTAAAGCTCTAAGGTCTCGGTTTGCAGCTTGGTAGAGACTCATGGAAAAGAAGAAACCAATGGCCAACATGATGCGATGAGGATAGGGAGAGTGAGTGAATGCAAGAATGAGTCTAGCAATTACAGACTGCTCTTTCACAGGAAGAGCCATGGTGTTGAACACACGATGGTGATGCACAGCTGTCATTGTAAATAGAATTTGATGACATTTCACCTTGAATTATGCTTGCCTTGAAATGCAAGATAACCAGCTAAACACAATACACTTGGGAGCATTAAGCCATTCATTGTGATGATGCATGCAGAATTTGAATTCTAAAAACTCAAGGAATGAATGCTGATTATAGAACCGTGGATTAAACTAGCTTGACACTACACGGGAATGTGATATATCAAGAATTGGATTGCAATATGAGTTGGTAATATCAGCATAGCGTGTGCTTTCCACCATATTAAGGGAATACTGATTTTCCTTGGGCTACCACGATGTTCCATTCCTGAGAACTGTTCATAACCTGAGTAGAGTTCCCACATGCGGACCTGGCCAATCCATCCAGCTGGTCTCCCGAGTGTACGAGCCATGAACTGGTTTCCCTTTCCACAGATGCTGTTTCGCTGGCTGAATTCTTCTAACCATTTCTGTTTTTGTTTCGGGGTCCAGCATTTGTTGTTTCATTCGCTTTCTAATATCACAAGAGGTTGCTGCACACCATGCATTGACAGGTGAGTTTAGGGCAGCAGCCTTCTCCCTAGAAGGCTTGTAGCATTCATTGAATAGGCTGAATCAGCCATCGAGAGTTGGAGAGCCCTGAGTTACAATGCGGAGATTCTCCAAAGCTCTGAAGATCCCAAGGAACCTGTGTATGAACTCGATGTCCAGTGTAGTGCAGGCAAGAGAGGCTGAAAGCAATAATGAGCACTGGACATGGTTCTATGAGGGGGGAGACAGAGGAGAAGCATTTATGATTTCAAAAGGGACAGTGGAGTCAAGCCTAGATATGGTTTCTGCAGGGACTAATTGTCGGAATCTGGATGCAAGTTTTGCACACAGAGAATGTGATCTTTAAACAACTGAAGGAAAATATGTCGTGTAATTTGTTTATGTAATTCTGTAAATGATTGCTTGATTATATAATTTCAACTATGCAATATCATTTATGTAAATAAATTGTATGGTGCAATGTTTTGGATAAATGATAAGGAGAAAGTGGTGTACTTTAAAAAATCTGTACCATGTAATATGAGTTAAATATAGGAGTGAATAAATCAACATCTGTTGAATGTGAACTGTCTTCAATACAGGTAACTCTACCTTAACTCTGTTGATAACTCTACCTCTCTCAAGAAGCAGCACCTAAGGTACAATACGATACGATAGAACTTTATTTATCCCAGGAGGGAAATTGGTGGAGCCAACAGTAATAAAACACGACAAGATAGCTGAAACACAGAATTAAAGTGACAAATGGCAAGTCCAGGATTGGGGATGTGCAAAAATTGGGAAGGGGAGTCAGTCTATCCCATTACAGAAGGGGGGAGTCTATCCCATGACAGGTTGATAGCTACAGGGAAAAAGGATCCCCTGTGGTGTTCTGTGCTGCCTCATCGTGGAACCCAGTCTTTTGCTGAAGATGCTTCTTAAGTTGACCAGTGTGTCATGGAGGGGGTGAGCTGTATTGTTCAAGATGCTCTGCAGTTTGAGGAGCACCCTCTCCTCCAAGACCACCTCCAATGAATCCAACTCCACTCCAAGGACTGAGCCAGGCTTTCTGATGAGCTTTCAATGACTCCTGACCGACATCTACTATAAACCCACTGACTCCCTTGGTTATCTAGACTACTCTTCTTCCCACCCTGCTTCCTGTAAGGAGGATTCCTATTGGGTTCCTCTCCGGGCACTTTCCCTTGCAACCGCAAGAAATGCTACACTTGTCGCTTTACCTGCCCCCTCGACTCCATTTAAGGACCATAGCAGTCATTCCAGGTGCGACAGAGGTTCACCTGCTACTCCTCCAACCTCATCTATTGCATCCGCTGCTCTAGATGTCAGCTGATCTACATTGGTGAGACCAAGCGTAGGCTTGGCGATCGTTTCGCCGAACACCTCCGCTCGGTCCGCATTAACCACCTGCCCTCCCGGTGGCTCAGCACTTCAACTCCCCCTCCCATTCCGAATCCGACCTCTCTGTCCTTGGCCCCCTCCATGGCCAGAGTGAGCACCACCGGAAATTGGAGGAGCAGCACCTTGGGCAGTCTGCACCCTAACGGCATAAACATTGAATTCTCCAATTTCCGGTAGTCCTTATTGTCGTCTCCCCTTCTCAGCTCTCCCTCAGCCCTCGGGCTCCTCCTCTTCCTTTTTCCTTTTTTCTCCCCTCTCCAGGGAATGAGGTTCATGTTGTGAATGAAAGAGATAGAATGAGCCCCAACTCTTCTACATTGTTCAGTAAGAAATATAGAGCAAACATTTATGCCAAGTGAGTCTAAATTCAAGTTCATGCCAGATGTTTAGTTTTCTGGTCTTCTACATGTGTGCTGGTGGAGGAAAGATGGATGATGTATTGGAGAAACAAAATGTTCTGTGCTTTGACAAAGGTTCTGTGCTTCTGGTGCCTAATGCAAGCAGTCTGTTTCCCTGAAGTTTGACTGCTAATGCACAGCAAATCTTTTAAGACATTTTATCCCTGATCAGTTTGGCAACTTTATAGCTCATGGGATTCATAATTTGTACAAAAGGAAAAACACTTTAATGCTGCAGTTCTGTGTGTCCCACAGCATAGTCGGGAATAGTCTGGTGATCCGATCACGGTGTTTGGCTCCATGTGTGTGCAACACTTTGAAGATTCATTAAAGCACTGTTTTAAGTCAGTGTGGTTCATGCTGAAAGAAAAATGAAAATCTGTTATTAACTGGAATCAATGCATCTTTTTGTTACAATTAGTTATGGTTTCATTTTCCTCATTCCACCTTTGTCTGTAATTCACTGTCTTTCAATTGACACTGTACGTCCAAAGACATCTTGTCTGAATTTTGACACCGTCACTTGTTTTAATATGCATTGTTGATTAATATACAGTGGTTGAACTGCACAATCCATCCATTCTGGCACAAACCAGGAATCTGCAGAACACTATCTACAGGTAAATGCAATCTCACCCAAAGTAATCCTTGCTATCTCCATTTTTTGTGGATTTCTTCAGTTAATCTTGTTATAATCATTTTGTTTGGATTTACAATGATTTGTGTATTAATCTACCTATATATTTTTTGCATAATATTTCCCACGTGCTCTCTAATCTTGCACAAGCTTTTCTTTCTCGATTCACCCATTTTAACTTTGCAGCTTTTTCTCAGCGACTTCCGAGTTCTTTGCCAGCAATGCTGTGCTTTGTACACTTGCAACCTATGAACCTTTAGCTGTTTTGCTGATATAGGCAGTTACTACACAACAATATTATACAGTTACAGGTTCTTTTGAGTTATTAAGCTGGATCATGATCAAGTTTGCATTCAACCTGTGCTGTTTCCTTGATCCTGTTGACTTCTTGCAGTGCTGTGGTTCCAATTAAATGTGAAACCTTGGTGTCATTGTCATCCTGAAAAGCAGAGTGATCCATGAGCAGTTGACTAGGTCCTTAACTGGGGCACTCTGAAGGGCCAGTCCCACTTGGCGATTTTTTTCGGCAACTGCCGGCATCATACCAATGTCGGCAAAAGATTTTGAACATTTCAAATTCCAGCGGCGACCAAAAAATGTTGCACACTTGAAAAAAACACCGCGCACCAATACGTCATCACTGCCGCATCACGCCGCGTCACGCCACATCTCGCCATTAATTTTTCAGTGACCCGATACGTCAGTCAATGATGCCGGCAGTCGCTGAAATAAATCGCCAAGTGGGACAGGCCCTTGAGGCTTTCTCCCTGAGTAACTCTGGGTGTTTGGTTGTCATTAATCTGTCATATCGTAACCACATGTATCTATGATCAGACAGATAAGTAAATGTACTTAACACCTATTGAGTATTAAATATAGAAGCCTTGAAATGTATTTAAATTTATGAGGGCAATCAGTCATTTTTCAGACAATGAACATAACCCAGTTCAGATGAATATGAAGCTGCGAGGCCATGAAGTGGAAGTACTTATGGCCAATTTGTTCATGATGTTGGAGGTAAATCCACTGGCAGAGGCGGAGATCTGGTAGATTAGCACCTTCCACCTGTTTGCTCCCGACTCATGTATTTCAATGCAGAGGTCAGAACCAAGCAGTATTGGCCTTGTAGGAAGCTGGGAGTTCTCTGTAGAACTGTTATGTAAATAGCATGTTTTAGTCTATAATTTAGCTTCTATTCAGCTGTGATATAAATGGGATGTGTTGGTCAGTAAAGTAATAATGATTCCATTGCACCAAACTTTAAAATTCAGGACAGACTGTCGGCGATAAATGCAGCAACTACTCACCAAATTGCGCAGTATCTGATATGACATGAACATAGCCAAATTAAGGTTTGAGATTGCCATTCTTTAATCATATTATAAAATGATTTAAGATGTGAAGAATGTTTGTGGATGGAGGAAGTTAGTCATAAGGATGGAAATCAGGAGATGGTGCAAGGCAAGAGGAGATGGTAAACCAGGAAGCAAAAGAAAGGTTCAGAATCTGATTAAATTGCAATGTCTGAACCATTGTCTGAAGTTGCTGAACTTTTTATGATCCTTTAGTTCAAGTTGAAACAATAGACAATAGGTGCAGGAGTAGGCCATTCGGCCCTTCATGGCTGATCATTCCCCAATCAGTACCCCGTTCCTGCCTTCTCTCCATGTCCCCCGACTCCGCTATCTTTAATAGCTCTATCTAGCTATCTCTTGAAAGTATCCAGAGAACTTTCCTCCACCGCCCTCTGAGGCAGAGAATTCCAGACTCACAACTCTCTGTGTGAAAAAGTGTTTCCTCATCACCTTTCTAAATGGCTTACCCCTTATTCTTAAACTGTGGCTCCTGGTTCTGGACTCCCCCAACTTCGGGAACATGTTTCATTTCCATGATGATCCTGATTTTCAGGTCATCGGTTTAGTTTGGAGATACAGAGCAGAAACAGGCCGTTTTGGCCCACTGGGTCCGTGCCGACCAGCGATCCCCGCACATTAACACTGTCCTATTACCCACCAGGGACAATTTTTACATTTACCAAGCCAATTAACCTACATACCTGTACGTATTTGGAGTGTGGGAGGAAACCGAAGATCTCGGAGAAAACCCACACAGGTCATGGGGAGAATGTACAAACGCCGTACAGACAGCTCCCGTAGTCAGGATCGAACCCGGGTCTCCGGCGCTACATTTGCTGTAAAGCAGCAACTCTACCGCTGCTCCACAGTGCCGCACGATTGTTGATTTGCCCAAGACTCATCCATCAGCCATCCACATTGCTTCCATCAGCCATCCATAGTTACCTCCAATACTCCACAGTTCGCTCATCTTTTTCCACCCAAACCATCCCCTCCCCAGATACTTACCCCTGCAACCACAGAGCTTTCTAGTAAGACAAAGGTTCACGTGTGTCTCCTCTAACCTCATCTACTGCATCCAGTGTTCCCTGTGCAGTTGGATTTGGTTTCCATGTACAATTCCTCCCAACCCCTACATTGCTTCCCATTGTTCATCCCGCCCTCCATATCTGAATTTCCTCTTCTCTTCCTGGGTCTCCATGGACTCTTTCCTTTGAGTGTGAATTAGCACAATCAATTGAAATCGGGATACATCAGATGCTCTCTTACTAGAAATGGTGCCATGAACTGTAACTTCAAAGTCCAAGTCTGCTTAATGAATCCTTTTAGTAGCAGAGCTACAGTGTTCTTGCCACTGAAGGAATAAATATCCTGAGAGATTGTTTTCTTTTAACTTTCACCTTGGCAGAGCCACAAGTACAAGCCATAATCATACATGTTATGTGCCTGTGCGGTTTTTTGTGTGTGCATTTATATAAAAACACATTTCTTTGAAGGATAGCACAATTTGAATAAGGGCTTGATAATGAGCCATCAATAAAGCTTGTGAACCCAGTCTAAGATAGACACATGCAACCTAATTTGAGTGGAATGAAATTCTATTGTGTTGGATTTGAGTGTCGAAACATAGAACTGCAGATGTGGGTTAATAACTGAACGAAACATAGTGCTGGAGCAACTCAGCAGGTCAAGCAACATCTCTGAAGAACATGGATGGGTGATGTTTCAGAGATACAGTGTGGATACAGGCCCTCTGGCCCACCATGTCCACACCAACCAATGATTACCTATACACTAGTTCTATCCTACACACTAGGACAAATTACAGAAACCAATTAACTTATAAACCTGCTAGTCTTTGGAATGTGGGATTAAACAGAGACAATCCATGTGGTCACTAGGAGAATGTACAAACTCTGAACAGACAGTGCCCATAATCAGGATCAAACCCGGGTCTCTGAGAACGTAAGGCAACAACTCTACCACTGCACCACTGTGCCACCCTGCTCTTCCCTCTGGCAAATCAACCATCTGCCAAAAAAAACTCTGGCCTGTGCCAACCTATTACTCCCTCCCCCCCCCCCTCCCCCCCCCCCCCCCCCCCCCACCCCCCCCACACACACACACACACACACGCAATCAGTGAAGAAAGGTCTCAATCTGAAACATCACCTATCCATGTTATCCAGAGATGCTGCTTGACCTGCTGAGTTACTCCAGCACTTCTTGTGTCCTTTTGTGTTGGGTTTGAGATTGGTGTCAAAAATGTTACTTTCGCTCGGGTCTGGTTTTAACTTTCTACCTGAACTGATCTTAAAAGTGTTGCCTTATTGGATGTTGTCCCTCATTCCATATGGGGAAGCGAATGGAGCTTGTATAAGTGTAACATTCCTGAAGGAATTTTGTCTATATTCTGTCGTTCCCAATCATTACCGCCTCCACCATGTTCTACTCAAGGTTCCTCCTCTTCCCCTCTGTCCCATTTGCCTGTGCTCCCTCCTTCTACATGTGTCCTTATCATGCATTACTAATTCCTTCATGTTTTCATCTGTATTTCCTTTCCCTCGGGCTGGAGGGATGTAACTAGTGGAATACATCAGGAATCTGTTCTTGCCCCTCAACTGTTCACTATTTATATGGGCAGTCGAGCCTGGATCAATGCTTAAGGTGGAGATGGGTAAATCTTTGAAAGATCGAGTTGAGGGCGATTTGGAACTGGCACAGGCAGAGTTGAGGCCAGCATTGATCAACTGTGATCAGATTGCATGGTGGGGCAGGCTATAGGTGCCCGGCTGAGTATGCCTATGTTGTGTTCTTGCATATCTCCATGTATTTAAAGGCGGGTGGGCATTACTAAGTTTACTGAAGGGGAAAGCGAATCTTGATATTTATTTCCAGAAGTATTCTCCAAAGACATTTAAATATAAACACAATGGTTGAGTTGCTCCCTTACAGTGCCAGAGACCCAGGTTCAATCCTGACTGTACGGAGTTTGTATGTTCTCCCTGTGACCTGTGTTGGTTTTCTCCGCGTGCCCCGATTTCATCCCAGACTCCAAAGACTTAAAGGTTTGTAGGTTAATTGGCTTGGTATAATTGTAAATTGTCCATAGTGTGTGTAAGATAATATAAGTATGGCGGGAACAATGGTCGGCCGGGACTCGGTGGATGGAAGGGCCTGTTACTGCACTGTATCTCTAAACTAAACTAAACACCATTGAGCTGATATCAATGGCAGTCCATCTGCGACTGATCAAAGAATCAGGATGCATTTAGTGATGCAAAGTGCAGTGCTGGATGGATAAACTGTGCAGCTGATACTTGATTTTAATGTTGCCAATCCCTCAGGGCTGATGCTTGAAACTAAGGATCATGTAACTGATGCTTTGCTTTTTAGAACTGTTCAGAAATTATGTTCTTTCGCAGTAGGATGTTGGCTCGGCCTCTAGCTTTATTTTAAAAGCAACCTCTCCTCAGCCATCTATTTCCGACCCCCCACTCCTTCCCACCATTTTGAATTACCCCTCCCCTGCCACAGCATTCCCTCCATCACCATCCATTCAGATTCTTCAACCAGCTCTAAATTGACAAAACCCAGAAATGCGTTTTCACACTAACTCCAGCAAAACAGATTTGCGCTCAAATCTTGATGGCAATTTTTGATTTTGAGTGAAAGCATTGAAGTGATTGACTGCTTTGAAGTGATTGAAAGTATTGAAGTTATTGACTAGCTTTACCACACCAATATGTATGGAGTATATTTTATGAAAATGGGAATGTATAAATTTGTGGGGATTTGGGCTTGCACTGGATTTAGTTCATATTTCATTAACTCAATGAACCAAATGGTTGCCCCTTATGTTGCTCTCAGAGCATCCTATTTTCCCACTTATTTGTACTTGTGTCCCATTCTCTTCACGTACAAGAGTCTAGAGTGTTTTATTGTCATATGTTCCAGACAGAACATGTACATTTCTTCCAGATTTTGTCACCTTTGTGCCCACCCACAGTCCCATTTATATCAATGGGTCGATGGTGGAGAGGGTCAAGAGCTTCAAATTCCTGGGCGTGCATATCTCTGAAGATCTCTCCTGGTCCGAGAACACTGATGCAATTATAAAGAAAGCACATCAGCGCATCTACTTCCTGATTATGGAGAGTCAGTATGTCAATGAGGACTCTCTCGAACTTCTACACAGTAGAGAGCATGCTGACTGGTTGCATCGTGGCTTGGTTCGGCAACTTGAGCGCCCGGGAGCGGAAAAAACTGCAAAAAGTTGTAAACACTGCCCAGTCCATCATCGGCTCTAACCTCCCTACCATCGAGGGGATCTATCGCAGTCGCTGCCTCAAAAAAGTCTGACAGCATCATCAAGGATCCACACCATCCTAGCCACACACTCATCTCCCCGCTGCCTTCAGGTAGAAGGTATAGAAGCCTGAAATCTGCAACATCCAGGTTCTGGAATAGCTGCTTCCCCACAGCCATCAGGCCATTGAACTCAACTCAAACAAAGCTCTGAACATTAATAGCCCATTACACTTTATCTGCTTATTTATGTGTGTGTGTGTGTGTGCATATATATGTATGTGTGTATACACTAAACTTTTTTTTGTCTATTATATTGTTTACAGAGTACTATGTTTACGTATTCTGTAATGCTGCTACAAGTAAGAAATTCATTGTTCTGTCTGGAACATATGTCAATAAAACACTCTTGACTCTTCCATCTTGCCATTATAATCTTCAGGGCTGAATACTGAGTTTAACAATTTCAGGTAAATGATTATTTTCCTCCAACGTGGCTGCACCTTTGTTTAATCTGTTATGCTTCAGTAAGTCTCTGTGTCATTTTGTTACAACTGCTGGCATTTTAAACACGTTACCGTGACAACTTTGGACTGCACCATTTCAGACATTTCCTTTGTTCCATTCACCACCTTCCATTTCGACACTGTGAAATGTGCTCCTCTCATGGTCATGATAAAGAGAACTGTAAGGTTCACTGTTTCTGTCCCCATTGCTGCCTGACCTGCCAATTGCTCTTGCATTCTCTACATCTGCTAAGTAATGTTGGCTTCACGTATGCCCGCTTGTTGAAAAGTCACTGTGTAGTTCTCTAATGGGTGATCAATTTGTGCTGGAAACAACTACCAAGCCCCTTATACCGAGCAACAAATTCATTAAACTATGGTTGGGGATAGGTTGTTGTCTGCATTCTCACCTAATATAGATTGATTTCCAAAAGTAGATGCGTGTAAAATGTATGAGTCCACAAATTGGACAGATCAATAATCTATGTCTGCTCTACACCCCTATTTGGGCAAATCTGATTTTTAAGTCTTAAAACTAAGCTTTTTTTGCTCAGTGTGGAAAAAGTCAAACAACTTTCCGTGGTGTGGGATAAACCAATTGAGACTTGTTTACACCAATGCCTGCTTTTTAATAACTATTAGAAAGTTATGACTCTACAGACATGCAACATGGAGCCAGGGTAGAATGGCATGGAGTGGGTCTAAATGGAAAGTTCTTTCAATGAACTATCATGGACAGTGGACTATACCGTGTCTTAGTGACTTTAAAAAAGGCGCTCTGGCCAAAACATTCCTCTCCCAAGTTTAACTCCACCAGGCAAAAGTGTGAATCCATTTGCTCATTCCCACTGCCAAACTTACAGATGAAATAACAGAACAACGTGGCAGATAGTAAAGGATGAGTCGTATGGTTCTTTCACCAGTACACTAGATATCGACGCTCATCTGAAACTATTTTGTAGTGGAACCCATTTTTGGAACTAACTTAAGCAAATGACAGGAAGATTCATGAGTGTGAACTAGGTTTTCCATCCTTTTTTGTATAATGCTTACTTGGATACGTATTAGCATACTCTTTAAAAAAAAAAAAAAATCAATATTGGAAAATACAGCCGTTTGGAGTGCTGCAGATGGATATAATTAAGTATAATTGATTGAATTTCTTAGAGTAGTGAAGTTCCCTTTCATACTTCATTATACAGATCTGCTTGGAAATTGTCTCCTGGAATCTCTTGCACAAATAAACAAAACAGGGCATATTTATCTCCCTCTTCAGTTTTCCCATGCACAACATTTTCTGAAGACTCACTCCATTGTGATGTTCTACACTTGCTCGTGAACTAAAACGAAAAAACGCGCACTTACACCATAGACAGTTTCCAATTATACCAAACCAATTAACTTAGAAACCTGTAGGTCTGTAGAGAGTGGGAGGAAAATGGAGCAAACCCATGCAGGTCATGAGCAGAATGTACAAACAGTGCAGAGAGCACTCGTTAGGATCAAACTCTGGTCTCTGGTGCTGTAAAACAGCAAATCTACCACTGCGCCACCATGCCGCCCTGAAACACAATTATCGTGACTGCACAAATAATAAATCTACCCACAATGGCAGTGGCGATATTTGAACCAACGCCTCTGCAGAGACTGGAGCCTTAACCCAGCGTCTTACACCGCTCGGCCACACTACCGCACAATTGGAAACTTAACAGGTTGTGCAGTATCTTCAGATGGAGCTAACTTTGTTTTTGCAATGAGTGTTTCCAATATATAACAGTCAAAAGCTGCTGATGAGTCCATCGACACCCATGCACTCAGCAGTACCGGGTTTCAGTTCATCTTGTTTTCCTGCACCATGTCCAGTACAGAAAGAAATTAAATCACTTGAGATGGAAAAATAACTGAACCGATGGCACAAAACTAAGTGTGATAAGCCGGTTCCAAATTGGTTTCAGATGTTCACTGCAGATGCTGGAATCGTAAGCTGATTCAGAATGCAGCAACATATCACCGAGTCATTCCCTCGGAGGATGCTGCCTGACCTGTTGAGGTCCTCCAGCACTTTGTTTGTTTTCCTCCCACAGAATTTGCCTTTGAATCTGACACTTCAAAGCCCTTCAAGTGGGTTACAAATGCTTGAAGTGATTTTTAACAATGTTTGGGTATAGTGGGAATGGGAAAACTGGTAAATTTAGGTCCTGTTTTTGCAGAAAATCTACACTCCAGATTGTCAATCGTCTTGATTGTGGTCTATGGAGGTAATGGGATGCAAGATGCCAAATATCAATGTGCAGTAGGTTTAGTTTGGTGGCAAAGTGGAATTGATTATGGATAGTCTGTGAAGTGTGATGATTCAGAGATGATCCAAGTGCCTCTCGGACTAACTTTTCCCATCAACTTGGTGTCAAGGAAGGGCTGTGTCAGCAGGCGTGAGATGAATAACATTCTCCGGGTGCTAATCTTTTTTTCAGGTAGCTACAGCTTAATATTCACTATCAATATCCATACATCCTCCAGTCTGACAACTTGTGAAAGGCAGTGACTCGCATTCTTCTTCATTGAAAAATATCTGAGCTCCTGGTAATAAATCCGGCAGCTTATACAATTTCTGCTGTCCTGACAGATTTGTATTAAAAGATTCAAATGTAGACTGTTCCCCCACATGATCAATTTATTGCCATGCAAGATCCAGATTCAGCTTCTCAATTCGAGTACTACTTAACTGACAATGTTTTAAAACAAATTATCTTGCCATTAGTTTGTCAAACACCTTGCAATTCATCTCTTGGTTACATTGAAATATGCTTGTTGGCCAAGCTGCCTGAATATTGTCATTTGTTATTTGTGTTGATTCAGACAGCAGGCAAACTATTGAAAGCCATGGCCTTATCATGAGCATTCTATACAATAAGAGGCAGTTTGTACATTCTCTTTGGAGTTTGCACGTTCTTCCTGTGATGGTGTGGGTTTTCTGCGGGTGCTCTAGTTTCCTCCCACACTCCAATGATGTGCAGGTTTGTAGGTTAATTGGCTTTGGTAACGTTATCAATTCTCTCTCGTCTGTAGTATAGTGTTGGTGTACGGGTTGATCGCTGGTCGGTGCGAACATAGTGGGCTGAAGGGCCTGTTTCCACGCTGTATCTCTGAAGTCTCAAGAGGCATTTAGTCAGATTTTCAATCTTTTATTTGGATTTGGTCAGCTCTAGCTAGATAGTCCAATGGTTTAAAATTGCTTTGGTCCAGTTGCATCTATCAGTTATGCACAAATGTTGAATTATGTTGTTATTGTAATCATAGCATAATCAAGAATAAATAATTATCACTGATAAGTTGAACAAATTCATCAGTAGAACCCTCTTCACTTGTATATCTGTGGGAATGGGTTACTTAAAAGATTTTGCCAATATCCTCCACAAAATAATAGATTTGTGATTGTTATTTCCTGGTTTAATATCCTTATAATGGTGTGAGTATTCTGTGCTGGACCACTTGGAGAACAATAAACATACAGTACATGTCAGGCTGTTCATCGATTACACTTAGGCATTCAATGCCATCTTTCCCCTCAACTTGTTAACAAACTTGGGGAACTGGGTCTCTGCTCATCCCGATGCAACTGGATCCTTGACTTCTTCATTGGCAGACCACAATCAATACGGATTGCCAATGACTCTCACTCCTTGATAACCATCAGCACAGGTGCACTTCATGACTGTCTTCAATCCTCTGCCCATGATTCTGTAGTCAGTCATTGCTCCAACGCCCTCTTTAAATTTGCTGACAATACCACCATTGTTGGATGAATAGTGTGTAAATCAAAACTTGCCCTGCACATCTCCTTTTAAACTTTGCTTTTTATACCTTATGCCTTCTGGTGTTTGACATTTCCACACTGGGGAAGAGGTTCGGCCAGTCTTTTCGATTTATGCCTCTCGTAATCTTTATATACTCTTATCAGAGGTTCAGGGGAGACTTGATGCACCAGAGAAAATAATCCAAGTTTGTCAAACCTCACTTTACAGCAAGTACCCTCTAATCCAGGCACCATTCTGGTTGTGTATAGTCTGATCGGGAGGTGTGTGCACCACAGATTAAGGTTATGTGGAGGGATGTGGGGTTGAGAAATTGTGCTAGTGCTAGTGATTTAGTGGTGAGAATCTGGAGTTTCACTGGAGTTCATTGTGCGAGTATTTAGTTGTGCTAAAACAATCAATGGCAACACAGAAAGATTGGATTCGGAGGAGGATGGTGTGATTTACACTTTAAAGGTAGCACAGAGGTCAAGGAGGAATAAAACACCAGAATGACTGTCATGAAAATTGATGCTTAATAGTTTTTGGAAGGGAACCAAATATTGGCACATTCTGGGTTTAATATTTGTTCTAACTTTAGGTCACCCTTTTATACTAAGCATTGGTGGTAATGGTTTTTGACAAGAGTGTGAAACTGAGTCTGCTGTGATTGTTCAGTTTTCATCATTATATATTTTGATATTTACTGCTAAAGGAAAACTACCAACTAAGTTTTAAAAAAATGTTACACATTCTGAAGCTCAGAGCAATTAAATATGAAGTGCTTAAATAGTCATCTGTGACTGGCAAAATCCAAGATGCAGAGAACATACAGGGCAAGATTAGCAAGTTTGCTGATGATACAAAATTTAGTGGTTTTGTAGATAGTGAAGATGGTTGTGAGAGATTGCAGCAGAATCTGGATCGATTGGCCAGGTGGGCGGAGGAATGGTTGATGGAATTTAATGCAGAAAAGTGAGGTGTTGCATTTTGGGACGTTAAACAAGGGCAGAACCTACACAGTAAATGGTAGGCCCTGGGTAGTGTTGTAGAGCAGAGGGATCTAAGAGTACAGGCGCATGGTTCCTTGAAGGACGAGTCACAGGTAGATAATGTGGTCCAAAAGGCTTTTGGCACTTTGGCCTTCATCAGTCACAGTATTGAGTATAGAAGTTGTGAGGTATAAGACATTAGTGAGACCGCATTTAGAATATTGTGTTCAGTTCTGGGCACCATGTTATAGGAAATATATTGTCAAGCTTGAAAGGGTTCAGAAAATATTTAAGAGGATGTTGCCAGGACTAGAGGGTGTGAGCTATAGGGAGAGGTTGAGTAGGTTAGGTCTCTATTCCATGGAGTGCAGGAGGATGAGGGGAGATTTTAGGGGTATACAAAATCATGAGAGGAATAGATCGGGTAGATGCACAGTCTTTTGCCCAGAGTTGGGGAATTGAGGACCAGAGGACATAGGTTCAAGGTGAAGGGGAAAAGATTTAATAGGAATCCGAGGGGTATCTTTTTCATACAAAGGGTAGTGGGTGTATGGAACAAGCTGCCAGAGGAGGTAGTGAGGCTGGGACTATCCCATTGTTTAAGAAACAATTAGACAGGTATATATATGGATGGGACAGGTTTGGAGGGATATGGACCAAGCGTAGGCAAGTAGGACTAGTGTAGCTGGGACATTATTGGCTGGTGTGGGCGAGTTGGGCCGAAGGGCCTGTTTCCACATTGTATCACTCTAGGACTCTATGACTCCAAGTCATGCAATTTGCATTAATGAATAATTTATGTAAAACTAAATCCTATTCTCAAGATTTTTTCTTATTGATTTAAAAGCAGTATAGCCATCACAGTGTTGTTTTAGCATATAAATGGATTGTTTTCTGCGCTGCTTTGAAAACAACCCCCTCCCATTAAAAATAATAAATTGAGACCAATTATGGGAGGTCAGTAGTTAAGAGTCAATGGCTGTAAAATTAGGCTGTGCAAATACTAGTACATACACTTAACGTCTTTGCGTCAAATCACTCACGGATAATGGATTCATCTCTCACTCCAGGACTTGAGCTTATTAATCTTGGCTGATGCTTCAGGTGAAGAACAGCATAATTGGAGAGGTCAGTATTTTTTTAAATTGCAAATGGGGAGAAAATATCCTGTGATTCAATTTGTCAATGGAAAGCATGTCCCACTGATTTCCCAAATAATTATTCTTGCTACAATACTGCTCAAATAAATTATATTGCCATTCATCGCTGGAACTTGGCATTCTGTGCATTGACTGTCGAGATGGTTTCCATTGTTATTGACTGTGCATGAAAAACATTGCATTGACTGTGAAGCAGTTTGGGTCTTCATGAGGATATTGGAAGCACTATATAGATTTAATAAGGATCTTTTGAAGACTGGAAATGAGGTGAAGATTGTGCATGTAATTTACCACAACTTGGTGAAAGATTTAGTGCTTGGAGGCTTAACTCAAAGGAAAGAAATTGGTTGAAGGCAAAGGACTGGAAATTGTATTTTTTTTAAAAGGTAGTGCTGGAGTAACTCAGTGGGTCAGGAAGCATCTCTAGAGGACATGGATAGGATGAAGACCCTTCTTCAGACCATTCAATCTAAAGAACCAACCCAACATAAAACATCACTTATCCATGTTTGCCAGCGATGCTGCCTGACCTGCTGAGTTACTCCAGCACCTCGTCTTTTTTTTGCAAATTAACATCTGCAATTCCTTGTGTCACTTGGAAATTGTATATTATGGATTACTGTCACCCTGAAATGAAGTTAACATTGTCCCATGGGTCAAGGTTAGATTTTTTTTAATGATTGGAGCAGATAGAGGGATTGAATATCAGAATTTATAGATGAGACAAAAATAATGTGGTTAACTGTAAAGAATACACAACAGCTTGAAGATCCAGTTGCATTTAATTGGGCAATTACGTGTCAGTTGAAATTTATGTGTGGAGAAATATAAAGAGGATGGAAAAGACTAAAACATTAATTGGCAAAGCTTCAAGATGAGAGAAGCAGAGACACTTGTAGTTCAGATGAACACCTTTTTAAACACAAGATCAGGTTAGCAAAATTATAAAAGATTAACAATTGTTCAGATTCTTTAGTTGGAAATTCTTACCGAGGACAAAGAGGCCATACTGAATCTACACATGGTAAAACCTATGCACTTTCTGGATGCATTACCTTTTATAAATAAACCTATCCAAGGCAACATAAATAGTGCTAGAAAGATGCAGTACCACAATGTCAGACAAGAGATTTCAGTTGAGAAGTGGAGAGAGCTGAAGCTCTTTGAGACAGAGCTCAGAGGAAATCTGATGGGCATGTTCCAAGTGGAGGTCTTTTGCTCTGAATCTGGAAGAACTGCTTTCATGAGTTGGTAGCATAGGGCCATAATGCTGAGATCAACAACACAAATAAATTGGGAAGTATGTGATGTGTGATATAAGATTAAAACATTCTTCTGTTTCATTGATATATGGATGTGCTACTTTTGTCTCTTACACTAATGGTATTCCTATAGTGTTATTCACTGGAGTTTTCCAGGATTTTAATCTAATGAATGCTGGGAGTCCTTGAGGAAAGCCTTCAGATGTATGTAAAAACCCTAGCACATTAGTTGTTAAGCGGAATTGTGGGTTGTGATTTCTCTTTTAATCAAGATAACTCAAACATTGGGTTCTAATGATAGCACAGTTTGTGGGTCTTGCTCTCTGTAATGTGGATGTTGCATTTCTTGCATTAAAACAGTAATGCACCATTACTGATGCAGTAAGATACTTGCATGAAAATTTGTTTTCCAATTTAAATCTCTCTCCTCCTTCAGTTCTCAAGACATATGTGCTTGTTGAAGTTGGTTTGAAACATGGCAGATGCTGCCATAATGGGTTTCTGTAGATAGATGGCATAGTGTCACAGCTAGTTGAGTTTCTGCCTCATAGCTCTGGTATCCCAAATTAATCCTGTGTGGTGTCTATGAGGAGTTTGCTTATTCTCTCAGTGAATGGTTCAGTTATCTACCACATCCCCAAAACATTTTTTTGTTGGGGGAGGGATTGGGGAGTTATTGGTTGTTTAAATGGCCATTGTAAATTGCTTCTAGTGTGTAGGTGAGTGCTGGAATCTGGGGCCGTTGGTGACAATGGGGGATAATTGGTGTAAGATTGATATAAATCAGTGCTTAGTGGTCAGTGTTGAATCAAAAGGCTGAAGGGCATGTTTTTGTGCTGTATGATTTGCACTGCAGATGGGGGAGGGAAGTTTGTTTTCTTAAATGATTTCCATGGGAAGCTTTCTCAATTGACAAACTCCTTAGTTAAAAATGTGCTTGGTATATATTCGGTTCTTCAAGGACTTGTGAAGGAGGACACAAATGAGAAGCTCAATATTTATGACTCAGCTACATTGTTCGATGTTATTTTGCGTCACAAGTTAAGGCATGGAATAAAGAGTAAAAATTGATTTCAACATTTACCCAAAGTTAACCCTTGTGGCTGCAGTAACATCTGAATCTGCTTTCATTGAATCTTGAATCATAACTTCAAATTTCTTGTTTCATATCTTTTTAATGAATACCAAAATAAGAACTGACCTACATAATCAACAAAACTTAAAGGGGCTGTCCCACTTGGGCGACCGAATTGGCGAGTTTAGAAGAGTTTGAAAAGATGACATGTTGAAGACCACCTACGACTATGTTGAAGACTAGCTACGACTAACTTCGGGAAAATTGGACACCAAATAGTGGAGAGTGAAGACGACCTCCCTTTGACTATGAAGAAGACTATCTATGACTACCTTCGACTACCCTCGATTACCTACGACTAACATGCCGACCTACTACAACCTACTACGACTAAACCTACGAGTAAAAAACAGTATCGATTTTTCCCATGGCGACCTTTTTTTACTCGTGGGCATTTTTTAACATATTAAAAAAAACGCCGTGACCTAGCTGAGGCCTCGAGTACGCGGAGACCACTCTCGAGCATGCAGGAGAGTTACGAAGACCTTGTATCGACCATGCTACGAGTGAGTCGAAGGCAAACTCGCCAGAACTCGCGGATTAGGTCGCCCAAGTGGGACAGGCCCTTCACAATAAAAAAAACATACAATATTTAATTGTCCCTTACTTTGGGTGGCTTAAACATCACCATTATTAAATGGGGCTTGCTCAGTGCCAAAGGTCTAGACGGGACGGAATTATTCGGGTGTATCCAAGCAGTTTTTTTGAAGCATTGTGGATAGCCCAGAACAGCAAACATACTGTCCCTTGTGTTGGGAAATGAGTCTGGCCAGGTGACTGGTGTTTCAGTGGAAGAGCATTTTGGGGATAGTGATCATAATTCCATATAATAGGGATTATTCTGGATGTTGTGGGAGAGTACTAAATTGGAGTAAGGCGAATTGCAATGTCATTAGCCAGGAGGTCAGGCAGGTACTCTGGCAGCAGTTGTTATCTGCATGTAGGAGTCTTATAAAGGCTAGTTGATAAAGTTCATGGCTGGCATTTTTCAGTAAGGAGATGGGATAAGGATGACAATAGAGGTTGTAAATTTGTTTAAAAAGAAAAAGGAAGCTCATGTGCAGGTTTGAGGATGGAATTGGACAGAAAGTTGGAGGAATATAAAGAAATGGGGAACAAACTCAAGTGGGTGATTAGAAAGGCTAAAAGGGGCCTCAAAATGGCTTTGAGTTGGATTAAACAAAATCCCAGAGTTTTTTTATACCTACATAAGGTAACTAGTGAGAAAGTAGAACCGATCAACGATAAATGTGTGAATTTATGCTTGGGGTCTGGGGATGTAGGTGGAGTATTAAATGCGACCTATACATCTGTTTTCTCCAAGGTGAAGGACGTGGAGGACAGTGAGATCTGTGTGGAGAATATTAATAGGCAAGTTTGACATTAAGAAAGAGGTGGTGGTGGTGGGGCTCTTCAAGAGCATTATTGAAGATTGATCCCTGGCTTAATTAGATCTACTCAAGGTTATTGAGAGAATTAAGAGTGGAGATTGCAGGAGCTTTGATTAAAAACTTTGTATCTTAGCTAGTCACAGGTGTGGTCCTGGAAGACTGAAGCTATTGTTATTTATTTAAGGAAGTAGGGGGAATGCAGGGAATTATAGGTTGGTGACCTTGTAGAAGTATATAAAATTGTGAGAGGCATAGATAGGGTAGATGGTAAGAATCTTTTTCCCAGGTTGGAAAAATCAAATAGTAAAGGGACTGTCCCACTGCGGTGACCGAATTGGTGAGTTTAGGAGAGTTTGGAAAAAATGGCATGTAGAAGACCTCCTTCGACTATGTTGAAGACTAGCTTCGACTAACTTCGGGAAAATTGGACACCGAATAGTGGCGAGTGAAGACGACCTCCTTCAGCCCCCCTTCGACTATCTACGACTACCTTCGACTACCCTCGATTACCTACGAATAACATGCCGATCTACTACGACCTACTTTGACTAAACCTACCAGTAAAAAAAGTACTTGTCTGAGCCCGCAGATTAGGTTGCCGCAGTGGGACAGCCCCTTAAAGGGCATAGCTTTAAGGTGAGAGGGGCAAAGTTTAAAGGAGACGTGTGGAACAAGGTTTACACAGTGTGGTGAGTGTGATACTGGAGGTGGTGGTGGAGGCAGATACGATAGTGGCAATTAGGAGACTTTTGGATAAGCACATGCATATATCGAGATTAGGGGGATATGAGTTATATGCAGGTAGTTAATGTTTGGTCCTGGCATTTTGTCGGCACAGGTGTTGTTGGCTGAAGGACCTGCTCCTGTGCTGTACTGTTCTAAGTTCTATAATTTGACTCAATGTGCCCATTCGAAGGCACAAGCCATCCTAGACGGTTCCATTTTGGCTCTCGCTATGATGTGATGGAGCTCTTGTACATCGAGTGCTCATCAAGGTACTTAAATGTGACATGGGAGGAGGGGAGGGTGTGCAATGTACCTGCAGACAAGGTGTTCCATAGCCCATTGTATGGATTTCTAGTCATTTCCTTGACTCCATCCCCTCAAATCTCTTTGGATGAGAGGGTGTTTTCCACATCCTCTCTTCCCACCCATCCTGAACTCTTTGACCGTGAAATTGCTTTCCCCCCCCCCCTCTCTGAGCCTTTTGTACTCCTTAATTAAATCTTGATATCCTCTATTCTTCAAAAAGCTTTCCCAATTTGAAGTGTTATAGAATCTCACACCGTGGGTCCTGAGGCCATTATATTGGCTTGCACTTCAGTGAATGTAATGTCACACTCCAATGTATCTTTTAGAGTATGATATACAGTGGTTACGTGGACTGATGCCTGGACGAAGTGTACTCGGCCTTTATGGTTGAGGTTGTATTCATTAATGTGTTCAAGAAGGAACTGCAGATGCTGGAAGATCGAAGGTACACAAAAATGCTGGAGAAACTCAGCGGGTGCAGCAGCATCTAAAACTTTTGGGCCGAAACTTGAGAGTGGTGAATCTCTGGAACTCCCTGCCACAGAGGGTAGTCGAGGCCAGTTCATTGGCTATATTTAAGAGGGAGTTAGATGTGGCCCTTGTGGCTAAGGGGATCAGAGGGTATGGAGAGAAGGCAGGTACGGGATACTGAGTTGGATGATCAGCCATGATCATATTGAATGGCGGTGCAGGCTCGAAGGGCCGAATGGCCTACTCCTGCACCTAATTTCTATGTTTCTATGTTTCTTTGAAACCCTTTGGGTTTCGGCCCGAAACGTCGCCTATTTCCTTCGCTCCATAGATGCTGCTGCACCCGCTGAGTTTCTCCAGCATTTTTGTGTACCTTTGTATTCATTCATGTTCTGTTTTGGAGATTCTGTCTCTGTGGGCGTGTGCGTTGCCCTGCCATCCTTGCCTTTGTGACCATAATGATTGCATTTTAAATGTGAATCCTTCATTCTGATTGCTTTTGTACATGTAATAGGTTGTGACAAGGTTCTTTATCGTGTGGTTGCAGTCAGGGATGATGGGCTTAATTTTCAATTAATTAAGCAATGGAAATATCCAACTTTTTTTTCAGTTACGCTATACCTAGTTCGGGGAGTGCATTGCTTATGCTTGGACCTTGTCCTGAATCAGCACCATAACTGTCCATTTGGAGATGGTAAACAACGGGCAAGGTTAACGACCTAGAATTATTTCTTGTACTTCTCGCATGCTATAATTCTGTATCCCACCACCATTTTCCATGCTTACCCACCCACTATGGGGCAGCTACAATGTGTGACCTTGATACGCAATGGTGCTGTATGTTTCTACATTACTCTTGTGCTGATCACACTTGCGTCGCCAACTTTAGGACAGAGGTTACATTAAGTTTGTTTCTGTGGCGATCTTCAAAGCTTTAACTGAGGTTCCTACAATGCCATTGTGTTTCAAGGAATTAATTTAGTTTAGTTTAGCGATGCAGCGCGGAAATGGGCTTTTTGCCCAGTGGAGTCCACGACTATCCCTGTACACTGGCACCAACCTACACACTTGGGCAAATTTACAATTTATACCAAAGCCAATGAACCTGCAAACCTGTACATCTTTGGAGTATAGTAGTAAACCGGAGCACCCGGTGAAAACCCACGCGGTCACGGAGAATGTACAAACTCCGTACGGACAGTGCTCGTGGTCAAGATTGAACCCGGGACTCTGGCGCTGTAAGGCAGCAGCTCTACTGCTGTGCTACCATGACACCCTTAGCAATAATGAATTAAAACCAAAACTTTTAGAAAAGACAATTTTCTTTTTAAACTGGCTTTTTCATCTACTGATCTTGGAGCTTGACTTGAAGGGCACTGATAGGCACAATCTTGTGATCCATCACAGATCTCCTGCTAAATGTGTCTTTTTGTAAGTCGTCAGCATGTAATGGATCAACCAATTCTGGAAAAACTATCCTTTCTCAATGAGAGCACCATTGATTTTCTGTGGAGTTGGAACAACTTATTTTCTCATTAGTGTGTGGTTGCGATGGGGGGGGGCGCTAACAGCTCCTCCTGTTTTTCAAGACACCAGTCTATTACTTTGGGTGAGCCAAAGACTAATACAATTCTCGTTATTCATCCCGTCAGGTCTAGAGGGCTCTTTCAAGATTAATCAAGAGCTAATCTCTCTCATTTGTGCTTGTCCCAGTGCTGTCGTTTCTTTGCTTTAGATATATTGTGGCTTTGTGTTTTCAGCTGATAATGGCTTGTCACTCACTATCCAGCTCATAGCATATGGTCAAAACAGTCACTGTTCACTTGTGCAAAGCCTTTCCATAGTTTAAAAGCTGCTGAAATTTCACATTATTCCCTTCAATAAAAAGTATTTTGGCATCTTGTAACTAATTCTCCATTGTCTCAGTAACTTTGTAGTGCATGCAGTATTAGTGAGGTCCTTATGATTGGCCATGGCATCCTTGTATTTTAACTTACCTCTTACTAAAAGAACAATTTATCTTTGGAGTACGCAGTTGTAGATTCAAACTTTTCCTTTTTTTAATAAAAGTATTGCAACAGTTAAATTTGTCATTAACACTGTCCCCACTGATAAATATGACGCATTTGCGTAGAATAATTTGGATGAGCTACCACAATAGTACTGTTTCAAAAGGGGCTCCAGAAGGCCTTTGATCTTAAGATACACATTTGGGCGACCCGATATGTTGCAGCCATTTGGGTAATGGTAATTCGCCCTTGTAGGATTTGCAGACCGTTGCACTCAAAATGGCACAGCAGTAGAGCTGCTGCCTTACAGCGCCAGACTCAAAATGCAATAAAAATTGTTCTCATGGTATTTAAAGGGTGGAAAAATGAAGTAAAGACAAATTACTTTTCAACCTTGATTTATTGCGCATGTGCTGATGACTTGGCTTTGCGTTGTGGCAAAATCTGGGTATGGACTGTTTTCATGGAGCACAAACCCTCCTGTAATGCAGTAGTTGCCTTGCGCAGTTCTTTGAACGGTCGCAGGCCAAGTTGAAACAACTTGGCAAAACAGAGCCATGTGTCATCTAGTCTGTACGTCGTGTTGTCAAATGGGTTCTTGTGTCATCAATTTGAGACATTCAATGTACACCGCATCAATGCCAATTCTGTGGACTGTTCTAATGGTATATAGTTCAAATGTTTAGGGTGAGTGTTGGCTCAATGGTGGCTGGATCTTGGATTACAGTACTTCCTCACAAAATCTTTGCACAGGCTGCACCAATCTTCAGTGCAGTGACGTTTCTTGTTGGAACGCTTCTTCAGACGGAAAGATAGAGGTGTGGGGGGGGGGGGGGGGCTGACTGGAGGTAAGAAAAGGATCGAACGTAAGTGGGCCGGCAACAGATGACCTCAAGAAGGGTGGAGTTCATTATGGCCCGTTGTTGGTTGAGGAAGATGTGTTAATGATAGAGATACAAGGATGCTAACAGTGAAACGTACGGCAACGAGGGTGGAAGGTAGTTGGGTGGGGTATGGGGGTGGAAAACAAATTGAAGAAATCTACGTTCACATCGCTGGGTTGCAAGTTGCCCAAGTGAAAATTGAGGTGCTGTCCCTCCAATTGTGGTCTTTTCTCACCTCTAATTCTCGCCTCCCCACACTCCCCTCCCCCTCCCCGTCCAATCTCTATCCTTCAGACTGAAGAAGGGTTTTACCCCAAAATATCATCTATTCCTTTTCTTCAGAGATGTAGCCTGTCCTGCTGAGTTACATAAAAGAGAGCCACTGCCACATTTATTGACCCTTTCCTAATATCCAAAGACCTCCAGGGTTGTAGGTTAATTGACTTGGTATAAATGTAAATTGTCCCTAGTGTGTGTAGGATAATGTTAATGTGTGGGGATCGCCGGTCGGTGTGGACTCGGTGGACCGAAGGGCCTGTTTTCACGCTGTATCTCTAAAACTAAAAAAAAACTACAACTAAATGACATCTTGTTGCTTCAAACTTACAAAGAGTAACCAAAATGCACTCATCAATATGGGGGAAAAAGTGAAGGTTGTTTAGGTCACGTTGGGTAATTCATTAGGAATAGACTTGCACTTTTCCGCAAGTGGATTCTGTGAGCAAATTGACATTTCGATTTCCAATATTTCTTTCCTCTCAGGCACCATTAACATTACATTGGATAATTAGTGTCAATAAGTATTTAAGTTACCAAAGTGATTTGAAATAATACTCAATGTTATTTTCATTTAGTCATCAATAGAAACATCTGAATGTAATAAATCAATGGTTTTTAGTAGTTTAAAATGATTTATGCAGAAACTTTCAATTGCAAGAGGGCCATTCAACAGATAAATCCTTGTTTGAGCTTTTACCATTAACATAGCACATCAACAATTACATTTGCCACTCCCTTTGTATTTAATGTTGCAACATTTTTTCCCAATGAACATCAGTTTCAGGTCAATTTCAATTTGGTACAGTTCATTAGACGGATGGAAATGTTGCATGACAGAATGATCCTACAAGCAATAATAAAAAGTTCTGATTAGGTGACCAACTACTCTTCTGGGGTATGGTTGTTTTGGAATTGTTCATCCATTCTTCAAAAGTGATCTGTGTTCGAAAGCTAAACCCCAAGGGCACTGTGCTACAAGGTAAGTTGCACACTCTGGGCAAGGCCTGAGGATGGTGGTGAGTGTTCCTGGCCTGCACAATTAGAAATAGAGGGTTTTTTAATTTATTTTTTTTAATAAATTTTTATTAGAGGCATCTGCATATCATAATCCAAACCAGTACAGACTTTGTTTAACGGTTACATATTGAGTATCCAGGTTTCCAGGGACCCAGTTACCAAAGTAGCTGGGATCCACCCTTATCGGTTACCTATTAACATTGCCTCTAATTATTTATTTATATTTATAGATAGAAGAAAATAAAGAAAGAGAAAGAAAGAAAGAAATTAGAAAAATAGAATAAACTATCAATAACACAACTTGGGAGATAGTTATTGATAGGTCAGAGAACATAACTATTCATCTAGTCCTGGGTTCAGGCTTCAGTCCGGCCTCCGTGCCGGTCCGATCTACCCCTTCAAATAATCTATAAATGGAGACCATATTCTAATGAATAATTCTGGTTTGTCAATTAAGACAGATCTAATTTTTTTTAAATGTAAGGTCTCCGACATCTCCAAATAGAGGTGTTTTTAACAATGCATATCAGCTCGTGGTACTCCTTTTACTTCTGGTTCAAGAAACTGCCAAGTAGGGCATGGGCTTATCTATGCATGTCCTGCCTTAAAATAAAAACACAGTTTCAGTCAATGAGTTAGCACCTCTCTGACCAGGAAAATATACAAGGATAAAATGAATTGGCGATAAAGGATTGTCATTGTTTTTACTGTGTAATTGTGCAAAGCTAATTTTGACAAATTAGGTTATCTTGACCCTTTCCACGATGCAAAAATATTTTTTGTTTATTAGTAGGCAATATTTGTAAGGGCATAGGATTTCCAGTTTCATTTTCAGATTTTTAGCATTTGCAGTATTTTGTTTAATTGTTAAACTCAAAGCCACATCTTCTCTGCAAAATGTGCAAGAAGGAACTGCAGATGCTGAAATTGTTCCACCTAAAGAACCCTGGTCCTATCTTTTTCCAATATTTCTATTTACCCTTTGCTTACTTCCCTTTCCAGCAGTAGACCATTATGGACTCCACCCTTCTTGAGGTCATCTGTTGCCGGCTCTGTTTGTTTTGGCCTTCTCTATCTTTCAGTCTGAAAAAGGGTTCCGACCCATAACATCCCTATTCCTTTTCTCCAGAGATGCAGCCTGACCAGTTGAGTTACTCCAGCATTTTGTCTCTATCTTATACAGTATGTGCGATGGATTCTTCATTAAATACTGCACGGTTTAACTACTTTTGTGTAGCAGTCTTTTTTATCTCTCCTCTTTCTTCTCCTTTTTGATCCTTCTCACAATATTTCTGAGAGATAATCACCATTTTGGTCCGATTTGAATAATCTTCACTCTTATCTTCCTCCTTCATCCTCAGCCCTACTACCACCTCCTAATCGCTCGTAGAAATGTTTTGTGGGGCTCTGAGCACTAAGAATATTCAGGTTCCAGTTGGAGCCCATAAAATGCAAACATCCAATAAAACTCATGAAGCAATTGAACCATAATAAATCCACGCACTGCATAAATTTTATTCTGCACATTAAAAATAAAATTAATAGCTAACTCTGTGTGCTATTCAGGCCGCTTTTATCACAGCAATTATCTACTATCAGTGTTAGTTATAATTGAAGGTGCAAAACACCAAATGAGTGAATGTTCCAGGGAGCATTTTCTCAGAGAGAATTCTGCTGCCTGCTGAGTTTACTCCATGTAATACCACTTTCAACTCTTTACTTGAATGAGAACATGATTTTTTTGAAGAATGGAAGATGGGATATAAATATGTAACAATTTTTCCTTTAACGCTTGATGGGCATCCTTTGTTGGGGGGGAAAGGGCACCTCATTGTGGCGTTGAATGTCTAGAATTGCATTGAATCTATGCTTTCATATTGTTTGGACTTGTATGAATGCTATCTCAATCTAATTTTCCAAGAATAAGGAGCTTCTCAGGAGATGAAGAAAATAAGTAGGTGCTGTTTGTTAAGCCCACAAACCCTGCATCTTTCCTTTCACCTGGGTAGCTTGCAGTATGGTCCCAGATATTAACTATTTGTGCTTGGCCCTGGTTATGTACCATCTTCAATGAAGGTCCCAGAGATTAATATGCTGTTGCCTCCGCATCTAGCTACAACTGAGTGTCGAGGACCAGTTTCATATTTCAATAGATGTGGAGCTGGGTATGAATTGTGTTGCTATGGGGATCACAGGATTTTTAACAATGCTTGTTATTTCTTTCATTGTACTTTGTTCCAGTTCTTGGAGCATGGCTCTGATCTCTTTTGTAACATACATGATTGGGGTGGAGATATTTCACCCTCTTGAATTTTGTGTGCATTCCCACTCTATCCAGCCTTCATAATGTCTTCCTCTATCCCTGGTTGAGTTCCTTTTATAATATTCTTCGTCACTTAAAGCATTTATTAACTTCCCACTGAAGCTGTCTGACAGTTTTGAAATTTATTTTTGGGATGCAAGCATTGCTGGTAAAGCCAGTGTTTGTTCTTCATCTTCAATTACTCTGGGGAAAGGGGTGGTTCTCACATCATCTTGCCATGTGATGGGGGTCATTACCCTCTGACCTGACAAGATTAAAAAATTGTATGGATTAGTGCCAGTGCAGGATGAGAAAGTGGATTCACATCCTTGCAGGTTCCTGGGTTGCAAAACTGAGACGTAAAGAGATAGAGAGCAAGGATGTCATGGTGATCAATTATATGGAGAACAAAAACTCCACTTCAACCACATTTGGAGTAATGTCTATTTCTGGATGCCGCAGTTTAGGACAGGTGCCAAGATTTAAGCAGGATGTAGGAGATTCGGTGATTAAATACATTAGTTATGTGGATAGTCTGGAGAAGCTGGGGTTTCCATGCTTTCTAATGAGAAGGCAATTTGGCTCATGTGGCTCTCACAATGATTCCATCCCTCCAATAGTTTCCATATTACTTATACTCTATTCCCTTAATTTCCTCCCTCCCCCCCCCCCCCTTCAATTTACCCACCATCCAGCAACACAAGGGGTAATCAGCATTAATTCAGTTGACTTTATTGCCACATGTGCCGAGGTACAGTGAAAAGCTTTTATTGCGTGCTAACCAGTCAGCGGAAAGACAATACATGATTAGGCAATTAATCTCGCATTTCTCTTAGACATGATAGCAAACTGGGATCAGAGGGGAAACATATGTGGTCAAAACACCACATAGAAAGTGCCATAAGTCAGGATTGATCTTGGGTCACTGGAGAGACACATGGCTCTCTCAGTGCCACCTTGACACTTAAACCTGGAGGTTGTGAAGGTCAGAGGTCATTAAATTGTATTGACTGAGCAGATAGAAGCTGTTGGCGTTGGTGAAGGTGGGGGGGGGGGGGGGGGGGGGGGGGGGGGGAGAGGGAGATCAGGGATTGGAGGGCATAGATTGGCAAAAGAGCTAAGTGTGGCTTGATGAATTGTGTTGTTTTATACAACGATCTGGAATGCCCTGACAGACTTGATTATTGCATTCAAAAGGGAGCTGGATAAGTATCTGAAAGAAAATGCAAGGCGATGGAGAGAAGGCAGGAGAGTAAGGCTCTTGTGTAAAGCTGGCATGGACTGGATAGATCAAAAAGATATTTTCTGTGCTACAGCTATTCTGTGATTCTATAAACTTGCCAATATGTTGCACGAAATAAAAAACTACATAGAAATTAGGTGCAGGAGTAGGCCATTCGGCCCTTCGAGCCTGCACCGCCATTCAATATGATCATGGCTGATCATCCACTCAGTATCCCGTACCTGCCTTCTCTCCATACCCTCTGATCCCCTTAGCCACAAGGGCCACATCTAACTCCCTCTTAAATATAGCCAATGAACTGGCCTCGACTACCCTCTGTGGCAGGGAGTTCCAGAGATACACCACTCTCTGTGTGAAAAAAGTTCTTCTCATCTCGGTTTTAAAGGATTTCCCCCTTATCCTTAAGCTGTGACCCCTGTGATGGCGGTGTTTGTGGCTTTTAGATAGCACCTATAAATGCAGGTAATGGAGGGTATGCACCACGTGTGGGAAGATTAGGTCAGTTTCACTGTTTGGTACAGCGGTTGTGAGCCAAAAGATCTGATACTGTGCTCTACCTATCCGTGTTCGATGTACCTCTCTGAAGAGTTCCTAAATGTTCTTTCTTCCCCAGTTCCAAAGAATAATCTTTCACTTGAAACATTTAACTGTTTCTCATTTCACGAACTGTCTGACTTGTTGAGTGTTGCCAACATTTTCTGGTTTCGTGGCCATCAAAAATGTATCCTGCATGTATCACCTTAACTGACTTCTAATTTTCAAGACTAGAGACTTTGTTGTAGTTTTACATGTCTGCTGTCTGTCTCTCAACATGAACATAGTGTTCCTTCTGTGCCTAAGCATATACATGTTGTGACCATAGGTACACAAAAATGCTGGAGAAACTCAGCGGGTGCAGCAGCATCTATTTCTTCTCCCCGCCCCACCCTATCAGTCTGAAGAAGGGTTTCGGCCCGAAACGTTGCCTATTTCTTTCGCTCCATAGATGCTCCATAGATGCTGCTCCACCCGCTGAGTTTCACCAGCATTTTTGTGTACCTTCGATTTTCCAGCATCTGCAGTTCCTTCTTAAACATGTTGTGACCATGATTGGATTGGAATCATGTCATGTGCCTACTTTGCTTTGCACCATTGTCACACATTTTTAGAAGGATATCTTAAAATCTCGATGTACAAGTAATTTTGGTGTCCTGTCTTTATAATTCACCAAATTTTGGGTGGATTGACTGAAAGCATTTGTGAGGTGGTAACAGATTGTTGGTATTATTGGTGGACATTGGCCCTTGGTTGGTAAGTTCCTAGCAGAAAAACTGGCATATTGTGGTGTAAAGAATATAATTTCCTTGTCGTGTGTGTGTGTGTGTGTATATCAATGTGTATGTGCTGAACAGAAAGCCACTGGTATTGATGTTGTCAATGGACTTGCACACCCAAACTTTAGCTGTGTTGCTATGATGTATGACAACAAGGCTACCTCTGCTGGCTATATCAGAGCATTGGCAAGAATGACTCTGTAGCATTTGGTTCCATTATAAAACAGATGGTTGTGCACAATATCTTGGCTGTTGAAGAAGGTGATATTGTGACAGCTTAACATGATGTGATACGTGAGCGTATTCTGACAAAGACTGGGTAAGAAGTACATGATGCACTGACATAAACATAGAAACATGGAAAATACTGTAGGTGCAGGACACTCAGCCCTTCGAGCCAACACCACCATTCAATATGATCATGGCTGATCATCCAAAATCAGTACCCGTTCCGGCTTTTCCCCGATATCGCTTGAGTCCCACAGCCCTAAGAGCTAAATCTAACTCTCTCTTGAAAACATTCAGTGAATTGGCCTCCACTGGCTGAGAATTCCACAGATTCAGAAATCTCTGGCTTGTGGAAAAATGTTTTTTGTCATCTCAGTTCCAAATGTCCTACCCCTTATTCTTAAACTGTGACCCCTGGTTCTAGACATCCCAACATCGGGAACATTTTTCCTGCATCTACCCTGCCCAATCCTCTACGAATTTAATATGGTTCTACAAGATAACCTGTCATCCTTGTAAATTCCAGTTAATACAAGCCCAGTCGACCCATTCGTTCATCATATGACAGTCCCGCCATCCTGGTGATCCTATGCTGCACTCCCTCGATAGCAATAATGTCCTTCCTCAAATTAGATCAAAATTGCACACAATACTCCAGGTGTGGTCTCACCAAGGCCCTGTACCACTGCAGTAGGACCTCCTTGCTCTTAAACTCAAACCCTCTCGCAATGAAGGCCAACATGCCATTAGCTTTCTTCACTGCCTGCTGTACCTACATGCTTACTTTCAGTGACTGGTGTACACGCACACTCGGGTCTCGTTGCACCTCTCCTTCTCCTAATTTGACACCATTCAGATCATAATCTGCCTTCCTGTTCTTGTTACCTAAGTGGACAACCTCACATTTATCCACATTATAATGCATCTACCATGCTTCTGCGCACTCACCCTGCAGCCTCCAAGCATCCTCCTCGCAGCTCACACTGCCACCCAGCTTTGTGTCATCCACAAACTTAGAGATGTTATTATATTCAATCTCCTCATCTAAATCGTTAATATATATTGTAAACAACTGGGGTCCCAGCATCGAGCCTTGCGGCACCCCACTAGTCACTGCCTGCCATTCTGAAAAGGGCCCGTTAATTCCTCATCTTTGCTTCTAGTCTACATGTCTTTGGCGTGTGGGAGGACCTGTGTAAAAGGACCCTTTAATTCCTCATCTTTGCTTCCTGTCTGCCAACCAGTTCACTATCCATGTCAATACCCTACCCCAGTACCATGTGCTCTAATTTTGCACACTAATCTCTTGTGAGCGACCTTGTCAAAAGCATTTTGAAAGTCCAGATGCACCACATCCACTGACTCTCCCTTATACATTCTACTTGTTACATCCTCAAAAAATTCCAAAAGATCAGTCAAGCATGATTTCCCCTTTATAAATCCATGGTGACTTTGACTGATCCCGTCACTGCTTTCCAAATGCGCTGCTATAACATCTTTAATAAACTCCAGCATCTTCCCCACTACTGATGTAAGGCTAACTGATCTTCTCTCTCCCTCCTTTCTTAAAAAGTGTAATTACATTGGCTACCCTCCAGTCCACAGGAACTGATAAGAGTCGAGAGAACATTGGAAAATGATCACCAATGCATCCATGATTTCTATGGACACCTCCTTAAGTACTCTGGGATGTAGACCATCAGGCCCTGGGGATTTATCTGCCTTCAGTCCCAACAGTTTACCGAACACCATTTTCTGACTAATGTGGATTCCCTTCAGTTCCTCCCTCCCACTAGATCCTTCGTCCCCTAGTATTTCCGGGAGTTTGTTTGTGTCTTCCTTAGTGAAGACAGAACCAAAGTAGTTATTTAACTGTTCTGCCATTTCCTTGTTTCCCCATTATAAATTCACCTGTCTCTGACTCGAAGGGACATACTGTACTACCTACTGTACATTCGTCTTCACTAATCTTTTCCTTTTTACATACCTGTAGAAATGTTTAGTCAGTTTTTATATTTCCTGCAAGCTTTCTTTCTTTCTCTAATTTCCCCCCTCTTAATTAACCCTCCTCTGAGTTCTAAATCTTCCTCTGCCGCAAGGGTGATAGATGTCTTGTTTCAAAGATCTTTAATTGTCATGTGTACCAAGGTACAGTGACATGCAGATCACCACACAGCCATACTTAAAATAAAATGCAACAAGACACAGAACTACATAAAAGTTTACATAAACATCCACCAGAGCGGATTCCTCACTGTGATGGAAGGCAATAAAGTCTAATCTTCTTCCTCTATATTCTCCCACGTTCGGGGCAGTCGAAGCATCCGTCTGGAAGCTCCCGCAGCCGTCGGTCGAAGTTCTTGTATATAAACTGAAAAATATTAATATGAATCTAATACAAATAGCTGAAAGCTACACGTTCAGGAAGTGGCATGAGAAGGGCAGATCAAATTACGTTGTTGTTGTTGTATGTTGCTTGATTAAATAACTTATTTGTGCACTGCACATTTGGTGATGTTTAGATTGTGGCTTATGCAGTCAGATTGTGTACGGACTGGTAATTCAGCAAATTCAATCCAACCTCCTGAATATGTAAAACTCTCATTTCTGGCAATCTCGCACATCTTTGCTGTTTCTCAAAGTATTTGTACTTTGATATTACAAAATCATCAGTTTAGTTCCCCTACGTTCCCTACCATTTCCTCTCCGAGTAATCTCATCCAATTTGGAAGTTAGCCTTGTTCAGACGGCATAACTTGAGCCATTGCATTAGAAAAACAATCATTGTATAGGATTTAATATGTAGAATTTCGTGAAGGGAATGCTTCAGGGAAGAGAGTAAGGGGTGGCATGGTGGTGCAGCAGTAGATTTGCTGCTTTACTGCGCCAGAGACCCGGGTTCGATCCTGACCTTGGGCGCTGTGGCCCACAGGAAAACGTGTAGGTTTTCCATGGGTGATCTGGTTTCCTCCCACACTCCAAAGACATGCAGGTTTGTAGGTTAATCGGCCTTGATAAAAATGGTAAATTGTCCCTAGTGTGTAGGATAGGGTTAGTGTATGGGGGGGCCAAAGGACCTGTTTCTGTGCTGTATAACTGAAAAAGCAGAGTAATATGTACTATATTGAAAGTCAGGGTTGATGCTTGTATTGATTGTTGCACCTTGTGACATTTGAATAGAATAATATTTAAGTCAATGTATATCTAATCCTGTCTTCGGTATGTAATCCTGATGGTTGGCGTCATCCCTCTCTCAAAGGAAGATCAATGGAGTTGTTAGAAATCATTTATCCCTGAACATCACAGTGGCAGAGTTCCACCCAGTATATTAAGCTGCTTCATTAATGACCATCGTTTCATCATGTGGTCAGTTTTCTTGCAAATTGTACAATGTTGAACTAATCAGAAGACACATAGAAGCAGGAGTAGGCCATTCATCTCCTTGTGTTTACTCTTTCATTCAGTTGGTTTTCAGCAGAGCTACAATACAATACAATACAATACAATACAAATTTATTGTCATTTGAGCCCCAGTGAGACTCAAACGAAATTTTGTTTCCTATTACCTTGGTAGGCTATTACCTTGGTAGCACTTTCCTCTACTAACGCCATATCTCATGATTCTCTAATTGTCTTTTTCTTGTCTATGTTACCTGGCATTGATGTATCCAGGCCATTCAGTCCTACGCTATTAAATGTGTAGGAAGGAATTGCAGATGCTGGTTTGTACTGAAGATGAACACTAAGTGCTAAAGGAACTCAATGGGTCATGCGGCATCTCTGGAGAAAAACGATGGGTGAAGGTTTGGGGCGGAACACTTCTTTCGACTGTCTTCAGTTTGCGGAGCATTTCCGACTTAAAACATCACCTATCCCTTTTCTCCAGAGATGCTGAGTTCATAAAGTGATAGGAACAGAATTAGGCCATTCGGCCCATCAAGTCTACTCTGCCATTCAATCATGAATGATTTATCTCTCCCTCCTCACCTCATTCTCCTGCCTTCTCCCCATAACCCTTGACATCTGTACTAATCAAATTATTCCAGCACTTTGTGTCTATCCACACTATTTAAATGGTGGGTTATATTCATGTCATGGATTCTCCAGGCAATGATCATCTCTGACAAGCAAGAGCCCCACAATCTATACTTTTAAATGGTGTTGCCTTTGCCTAATCTCCTCCCATCAATTTCCAGGGAAATCATCATTGACTGGAAACTCAGCCACACATCTGACATCCCAGCTACAGGGCACCAGTTGTGAATATTATGGAGTATTCTCTTCCTGCCTGCATGTGTGCAGCTCCAAGAACACTTGTTGCTTGATACCATCTGGAATGCGGCAACTCATTCACTATTGTAAACCAACATTCTCTCTACTGCCAGAATACTGTGACTACAATATGTACCAGTTAGAAAATGCACTGCAAGTACCGATCTCAGATATTCTAACATGTCTCAAACCCAAGATTAAACCAAAAGGTACATGTGAACATCACCTGTCACTTTGCCCCCCAAGTTGCACACCATCCTCACTTGAAAATGTGTCACCGATTTATGTTGGCCCGGTGCAAATCCTGGAAACCATTCCTCAACAACTCTCTGGTGAGTACCTTCAAGAGATGGACCACAATGGTTAAAAAAATACAGCTCTCCATCACATTCTTAATGGAATGACCAATATATGCTGGGCTTGCCAGTGATTCCCATGTTTCAAATACGAGTGAGTAACAAAGACACACACAAAGCATTGTGATAACATGTCTTTAATGTTAAGAATACATTCTGCATGATGCTCTCCATAACAAGGTTATATATGTATACCCCAAGATAGAAGGAAGTGCAAATCATTTGAGAACTTTGATTAGCAGCAAACTTAAACCAGCAAATTGTTTAACATCCAAAACACTGAGGATTGAGTCATGGAGTAATGCTCCTTTGATACTCGCAAAGAATTTGTCTTTTTTTTGTTACTTGTGCTTGAAAGGGAAGTGTTGTGATTTAAAACCAATGGCGGTGATGATGTTGGAATGTCTAATGGCAGGTTCAAATATTCTGAAATGGTCTTCATTGAACTCCATCCTCCTCTCTCTTCACAAACGCATAGTTTGGCTTCCTATGCACCATCTTGCAAATATTGAAGCTCGGTGAAATTGTTTCTTTGGGTGCCTATCGCAAAGAAAGCGTGGTGCTGATACACTGAGGGGGGAAAAAAATGACTCTTAATATACTGATGCTTGGAATGCTTTGCAAAACTATGTTTTTTAAAAAAAACGAAAAACTGATGCTTGGAATGCTTTGCAAAACTATGTTTTTAAAAAAAACGAAAAACATTTGACATAAAAGTAGTCATTTGTGATTAAATTGTTAAAGTGGACAATTTATTAAGGCAGGCAGTTTCCTTTTATCACACTTCTGATTCTGATCGAGCGGTACAGTTCCTGTGAAATATTTATATATTTTCCAATATAAATCCAGTGCATAGGATCTTGTTATTACAGATCTCTTGTTGATAAGCAGTAGAATCGACCAACATAAGCTACAGGCTATTTTTACATCTTGCTGGAGTTATTAGTTGAACATCTTATTGCCAACCAGTTGGGCTGCTTTGGGGATTTGCGAAACACTGATTTTCTGCCAAGCCTGCATTCTTACTCCGGGTTAACTGATTTCCACAGTTTGTTGATTCTGTAAATTCAATCATTCTCTATTTGACATCGGAACAGATTGTGGAACTTGCCAATTGGCGTCAATGAATTCCCTTGTCTTGTGGACAAAATAGTAAAAATGTGGACACAAAGCCCTGTTAACTCTCTTATTAAACTCGCCCCCGATTATTTCACACCTCAGCACACTTAGAAGCACAATCCAATACCTTTAAGTCTGATCTTTATTTGAGGCCTGGCTATAATTTTATAGAGTAAGATTAGTTCTTTCAGCCTCTTTCTCTGTTCAATTAGATCACTGCTGCTGGCATTGCCAACTCTATTTACCTGTCCTGATTGCTGTCTTGAAAAAATTAATTGCCTCTATAACTCAGCAGCGCTTTCCCAGTTGTTTCCGATTCTTTATGTGAAAACTGGCTATCTGGATTTACTCCCTAATGACTTCGCTCTAATGTTGTGCTCTATTTCCTATTGGGAAGAAACAATTTTGCTGCATTTGATCAAATTCACAAATCATTTTAACCTGCTCAATCAGATCATCCCCCTCAATCTTTTGAAATCTTGAAGTTTATACATTCTGCCTTTTCTTATTTAATTTGGAATCGCTGATAGAAATACTTGCATCATCGATACTATATGCTGGAAGACTGGTGGATGGCTAATGTATAGCCGGCTTTTAAGAGAGTTTAGTTTTAAGTTTGGAGATACAGTGTGGAAACAGGCCCTTTAGCCCACTGAGTCCACGCCAACTAGCAATTCCTGTACACTATCCTACACACTTTACAATCTTTACCAAAGCCAATTAACCTGCATACCTGTACATCCTTTGAGTGTGGGAGGAAACCACAGCACCGGGAGATAACCCATGCAAGTCATGGGTAGAACTTAAACTCCATACAGAAGCACCCGTAGTTAGGATCAAACCTGTGTCTCTGGCGCTGCAAGGCAGCAACTCTACCCTGCACCACCGTGCTGCCTCTGTGCTGCCCTGGCTTTAAGGAGAGGCTGGATAAGCTGGGTCTCTCTTCCCAGTGTAGGTGGGTGAGGGCTGGCCTTAAAAGGGATATAAAATTATGAGTGGGAAAGATGTGAACAAGGGGTAGAGGAATGTAAAACAAGTGGGCACAGATTTAAGATTTAAAAGGGACGTACGGGACAATGTTTACAACACTAAGGGTGGTGCATGCATGGAATGAGCTGCCAGAGGAAGTAGTAGAGTCGGATACAAACAGAACATTTATAATACTCTTAAAAAGGCACCTGGATATGAATAGTTTGGAGGGATATTGTGTCAGGCGCAGGAATATGGGATTTGCTTAGTTAAGCAATTTGGTTGGCAAGGATCCATTGGGTTGAAAGGCCTGTTTCTATGCTGTACAGTTCTGAGTTTATTACCATTTCATCTTTCGTAGGTTCCAATTTGTACAGGTAAACACTTTCAGCATGTTTACTTATGTTACTAAAATTCATAAAAGGAATTTGCAATTGAATACAAACCCAATTAATCCCATGTCCTTTGAAATGGTCTTTGCCCCTCCCTCTACAGCTGAATAGTTTATCACTTGTGGCTAAAGAGTGCCAGGTGACTGATGTTCAATGTATAAATCAGCTTGGGGTAAACTTACGAGGAAGAGATGTTAAAGAAACTGCAAATGCAGGAATCTTGAGCAAAGTACAAAGTGCTGGAGTAATTCAATGGATCATGCGGCATCTGTGAAGGGATTAGAGAGGTGGTGCTTTGGGTCAGACTGAAGACAGGTCCAGACCCAAGTAGGTTCCCAATTAGTATGGGCCAAATCCACCTTTCTTACTCACTACCCCGACCCCTACCAATAGAACATTAGCTTAAAATAACTTCCTCGGCAACAGGAAGCAGTCAGAAAGCTGCAAGTTGTTGTTTGTGCAACTGAACAGGAGATTCACTTTGAAGTCCTTGCAAATTCATAATAATACTTTTTGACTAATATATATGTGCACATATATCTATATTTTCATGCAGATTGGAACAACCATGTGTTAATGGTTACCATGGAAACAATGTTTTATAGCAGCAGCTCGAGCTGTTGGTTGTGATTATGCACATGTGCTTGACAAGATTTAGGGATTTTATTTTAATCGTAGATTAGTACAGTTTACAACTTCTGAGTGTTTCGGCACCTTATGATACAAAATTCTATCCTGTTAATTAATAATAGTTGTTCCCCGGTGAAGTTACATTTGAGAAGCACACTGCTGTTTGGAACCCAGCCACAAAATGACCGGTGCAATAACAACAACTGTCCCACCTCCCACCAGCAGGGGCTGTGGAACCACAGTTGTGCTTCTCGTTGCAGTACAGGAGCTGAAGAACCAAAATGGTGGTAGAGTTGGGAAGTATGTTAATAAATATGGTGGACTGATTTGATCAGGAATCTCTAATCCCGGTGTTTGTGTCGTGTTGGGAATTATCTTTAACCTGGGTACACGAAAATATGATCGCAAGCCGTCAACCTTTTGAAATCTTGGATACAAGATCTCTGGAGTAAAAGGTGAACTAATCCTCTTTATATGGTCGACTGGCTTGCTCAGAGGTTTTGGATTTATTTGATATTTATCTTCAGTTTCTGACATCTGATGAATTTGTCTTAGTCTCCATTAATAATCTCTAGTTAATGCCGTGAAGCTCTGGTCAGGATGAGGACCCTGTTGCCAGAAGCGCTGTACTTCGAATCAATAAGCAGCACATTATCAAAGAACAGCTCAAAATACAGCTCCCTGAGACTGGGAACCAGTCAAATGCTTTTGCCTTGACAGGGTTTGATTATTGTTGGAAATCTGACAGAATTTACTCTTGTAGTTTGTGAACTCTGTGTATCTCAGTCTTGTTTTTTTTAATCCTCTTCTCTATCCATCTGTCATGAGTTCGAGGGGCTTAAGCCACCTGCGAAATCTTCTCACCAGTGATAACCGTGAGTGTTCCTGGATCTTGCTGCTTGCTGTTTTCTTTGGATAATTTAATCAAGTCTACACCCATTTCAAAGTTAGGCACCAAGATGCAGGTGTAACTCAACGAGTCAGACATCTCTGGAGAAGTGGAATAGGTGATGTTTCAGATCAGAACCCTTCTTCAGATTGAAAGATAGAGAAGGCTTCATCTTTGTACCCCCTCCGCCCCCATCTTACAAATTTGGGGCTCGCTTTGATATAGAACTTTTTTCCGTTGCCTCTGCTTTTGTTCCTTTTTCTATGGGAAGTAGTCCTCACTACCTAGTGATGACCCCCTTCTGTTTCCACTAGTCCTCTTCTTGGCCTTCTACCTTCTTTAGACCTTCTCATTTTTAACTGCCAGTGGGACAACAACCATCTTAATTTTTCGACTCCCCTACCTACTCTAACCTCACCCCCCTCTTCAGGAATGTACAGTTATGGGTCTTCTCTATATTTCAGGTTGAAGAAGGGTTCCAACCTGTCTATTAAATCCAGAGATGGTGTCTGACCTGCTGAGGTAGTCATAGTGATACAGTGTGGAAACAGGCCCTTTGGCCCAACGTACCCACACCAGCCAACATGTCCCAGCTGCACTAGTCCCACCTCCCTGCATTTGGCCCATATCCCTCCAAACATGTCCTATCCATGTACCTGCAAACTGTTTCTTAAAGGTTGGGATAGTCCCAGCCTCAACTAATTCCTCTGGCAGCTTGTTCCATACACCCACTGTGTTTGTGTGAAAAAGTTACCCCTCAGATTCCTATTACCCCTCAGATTCCTATATACTCCTTCACCTTGAACCCATGTTCTCTGGTCCTCGATTCCCCCACTCTGGGCAAGAGATTCTGTGCATCTATCTGATTAATTCCTCTCGGTTATTCCAGCATTTTGTCTATCTTTGGCATAAACCAGCATCTGTAGTTCATTCCTACTCTACCTATTTCACTTGTTGATTCCCTTGTATCTGTCATGTGGACCAAAAGGTAAAGATACCAGGGAATTCTGCTGTGAAGTGGTGATTTTAAAATTTTATTATATTTTCCAAGATATTTTTCAAAGTAAAATCTGTCCATCTTTAAAGAATTTCCATCTCCATGCATTTTTGTTCCAAAATGGCATTTTTCGCATGTGGATCTGTGAAGAATCATTGGCAGGGATGGCAGGCACTTGTGATAGATTCCTGGACCAATCTCAATAGTAATCAATATCAGTCGCTCAGGGTCATGCTGGAATGCCTGGCTTTGGTTTAGTTTAGAGATACAGCATGGAAACAGGCCCCACCGACTCCGTGCCGACCAGCGATTCCCGCATATTAGCACTATCCTACACTCTAGGGCCAATTTACAATTTTACCGAATTCAATTGACTTACAAACCAACCGGAGAAAATCCACACGGTCACCGGAAGAATGTCCAAACTCCGTACAGACAGCAACTGTAGTCAGGATCGAACCTGGGTCTCTTGCACTGGAAGACAGCAACTCTGCTGCTGTGCCACCGTGCTACTCTGTTCTTATCTTTGCCTTCTGATGTTTTAATTCACCCCCCCCCCCCCCACAACTTCAGTGTAATAGAATAAACTTCTTCAAAATGTTAGGGGAATAAGGAGAAGTCAACAGACCAGCCATATCTTGGGTTGATCTAAGGCTGAGAAGAAAAACAGTCTATCTTGGCTTCCCAACCATATTCAGATTGGCAACACTTTGGTTGTATGGATGTGAGGTGAGGATGGGACAGTCTTGGTGATGCTTTTCACTACGTAATGGCACACTGGATACCACCATCCCTTCAGCAGCTTGCCCCATTCCTTGTTTGTAGCAAAGGTTTGGCAAGAGGGACCACTCTACATTAATTCTTAAATATTTACTTACCATGTAGATTTGATGGGCTGAATGGCCTCCTACGAGTGTTTCGATTAGTTCTATTACTCTTCTACTTTCTAACCTAATATCCTTCATGAGCTTGTTAATTCTGCTCCTTTCCCCTGTTTCTCTCCCCCCCCCCCCCCCTTCCTTCCAACCCCTATTTCTCTTGCTGTGGTCAGGCAGGCTGCCCTTCAGTGCCCCAACCCTGAGGGTTTGGATGAAGTCCAATGGCTAGAGGCTTGTCAGATAGCATGATTTGTCAGTATTCCAAGTGAAGTACAGATGGCGAGACAAGAAATAATCTTTTGGAGTTTAGAGATACGGCATGGAAACGGGCCCTTTGACCCACTGAGTCTATGCTGACTGTTGATCACCTGTTCAATTGAGTTCTGTATTCCCATTTTTGCATCTATTTTCTACAGGCTTGGGCCACTTTAGAGGTCAATTAACCAGGAAACACTCACGTCTTTGGGATATAGGAGGAAGCCGGTCAGCAGTCACAAGCAAAGATCCTATAGCAAGCAAGGTAGTCCGCGCGACGAAAAAGACGTAGTACGGTCATGGGCAGATCCATGGGCAATTTTCAGCCCCATTTCCGTAACCAGCTTCCGTCTCCGCACCAAAGATCCCATAGCGGAGCAAAGATACTAGAGCGGAGACGGAAGCCGGTTACGGAAACATCCTCATAACAATCAAAGTTCTTTGGTAAAAATCTTCTCCTAATTTTCAGAATTATAACACACACTGTCCCCCCGCAATGTTGATTACACTGTGAGAGGGATGACCAAAGTCGGGTCGGGTTACTGAAATGGATGAAAAAAAGGCCCACGTTCCGCTCCGTTGCGTACTTCACGTCAGCCCATTGCATTTAGCAGGAGTGGTCTATCTTGCTCTGCTATAGGATCTTTGGTTACAAGAGGAATATGCAAACTCCACACAGACAGCACCTGAGATCAGGATCGAATCTGGGTCTCCAGACAGCAGCTCTATATGCTGTGCCGCTTTGGGACTTCAGCAATTCAGAGTTTAAAGGACTTTGGTTTGATTGCTGCTCAACACTGTTAGCTGGGCTCAACCAAGGTACTCAGCAATTGATGGCACTTGTAGTAAAGGGGTGGGGAATGGAGAGCACAATCAGCCAGATTTCACTGTTGATGAATCCCTGGAACGGCAAAGAAGTGTGAGGGTTGTTCTCTGGGGGGCTTGAGACAAAATGTCCACGGACCAGCAAACTGGAAGGTCTTTGAATGTTTGTTTTTCTTTGGTCCTTGTACGGCATTGGATTATTGCACATGATGTGGTATTATTCTTGTCTTTGTGCAAAGCCTTTTTCTGAATTTCTTCAATTGGTTCTCATTGGAACCAATGTTGTTACATTGCTTTTATCCTCTGATTTCTACATAAAGGAACTTGAGGTCAAAAACAGCACCTGTCAACCCGATGAAACACTGCAACCGACACCTCAAATCCAAGCTCAGTAGTACACTGTTGTTCATCGGTGTAGCTGTCTATTTACCACCATGTTCCAAGTTGGATAGCCAACTGGCTTTGAATTATGGACCATTTGTGTTCTGCTGAGTTACTTCAGTGTTTTCTTTCGGGGCTACTTTTTTTATAAGTTAGCCTGTGAAGCAACAAGTCTGGAGCAATGGCTGAGAGTCCAGAGACATTGTGAGTGGATCAAAGAGCTTGCCCATTGCATTGGTTTTGAAGTTGTTGGATAGTGGCAAAGTTTCTCGCAACCAGAGGATTGAACCCTGGCCAGTTGGTATGCTTCCCCTCCTGTGGTCCGAGCAAGGAATAGACGAGGTGGCTTTTGCAGCCTGCAATCTTTTCACATTTTATTGTAGACAATAATAACACTGCTCTGCACAAAAGTAAAATTGTGATAGTTTTCAGATTAGTTCTGAAATAGGAGGAAAAGCAGTCAATTGAAGCAAAGGCTGAAAATGATTCTGGGAATAGGCAAAGAGTATATAAAAAAAACATCAGGACTTCATGAGCATCCATTTCAATCGAATGAAGAATTTAATCTTCACTGGTTTTAGAGGAAGATGGCTAAATAGATCAGGTTATTAAAATTGCATCTGTAGGGAAATCACTCCAAGTTAAACTGTTGGAGTGGCTGATAACTTAATGGGCCATTATAATATATTTATATATATTATAATATATTTATATATATATAATTATATATTGTATATATATTATATATTGTATTATTGTATCTATACATTATAATACATTCTAATATATTTCATTATAATGCAGTAAAATGCAGCATAGCTTCTTCTGAATTGTGACTATTTTATTTCTCTGCACCTATTCCATTTGAGTTGGCTTTACACTTACCACGTCTGTAGGCTGTTTGTTCCTGCTTTATAAGATAAATAACAGAGGCTGAGCCTCCAATAAAACATCCTTTAGTGAAGGCAATTAATTCTCAACTGAAAGCAATGGGAGGTAATCAAAGTGTACATTTGCTATTAGAGTGCATTGTTTTCACTCATTAATGAGATGTGGACAGTGAAGACACCGCCAGGAGTCAAGGTCTATACCTCATTGTCGCCAGAGACAGACAAGGGTCAGCCGCATGTCGGGGCTGGTGTAGTAACTCATGTGATTCATTCTGTGATAGGCACAAAAAGCTGGAGTAACTGGGTCAGGCAGAATCTCTGGAGAAACGGCAAAGGTGATGTTTCTGGTGGAGACCTTTCTTCAGACCGAGCGTCAGGGTAATGAAATCGAGAGATATAGACGATGATATAGACAGATATAGAACAAAATAATAAAAGATATGCAAAAAATAACGATGATCAAGGAAACGTGGAGCCCACAATGGTCCATTGTTGCCTGTGTGGTAGGTGTCAACAAGTTACACAGACAGTGAAACTCAACAGGATGAGAGCGAAACTGATACAACAACTAGGCTGGCGGGAGCGATGGAGAGAGAGGGGATGAAAGGGTTACTTGAAGTTGGAGAAATCAATATTCATACTGCTGGGATCCTGTGATGTTGCTCAGACCATTAGATCTTTATTCATGAAGATGTGTGCGAGTGTGGAGGGGGGAGCAACAAACTGCACATGATGAGTGCAAGAAAAGATCAAGTGAAACTGCTTCATTGTACATGTGTGGAGAAATTGACATGTGAAGATTCAAGTTATAATACAATCAGTTTATTGTATTTATTGTGATGGTTTATAATACTATACAATATATTGCTATATATATATTATGTAATGACTAATTATATGAATATTATTGTGGTATTTTGGTTTGTCAGTCTCGCTGCACATTAATTTTGTTTCCTACCGGCAATTGATGCATTGGGGATGTTTCGTGCAGCAAAGGAAGTCCCCCAGAGGACATGTGGAAACTGCTACTGTGATTGCCTGTGCTTAAAGATGAGTGTTTGACAGTACTGGGCCATATTTGTTGCAGTTTAGAAAATTGAGGGGGGATCACAGTGAAACATACAGATTGATTAGTAGGACTGGATGTTACAATCCCTATGATTTCACTACAATTGACATTCTTGGGTATGACCACTAGGTGGATTCGCTAACACATCAGCCACATCTTCAGTTGTGTACCTCAACGTCACTGGGTGTTTCGGCCTTTTATCACAAGACGCCCTCAGTCGAGGCAGGCCCACCGCAGTTTGATCAGACCTGGGTGTGTGTATTATTGTTAGCCTCTAGATGGTCACGTGGCAGCCCAGCCAGCATCTTTCCTCTTCAGCCACAGCCAGTGACTGTTCCGTTCAGCGGCATTGGCAAGTTCTTTTATTGCCCTCCTTTGTGCCTGCCCTTTGACTCCTACTTCCCTCAGGAGCCTTGCGGTGGAACTGGCTACAAAGCCCCTGCACCCCACCTCCACTGGACACACCCTTACACTCCAACCTCTCGCCTCTGCCTCTGCTGCAAGGTTTGAATATCAAAGCTTTTTCCTCTCATAAGCCTCGTCCACAGCCTCCTCCCAGGTGACCGTCAGCTCAATGATGAAAACACGCCGACAGGAGTTGGACCAGAGAACGAGGTCTGGTTGCAGGTTGGTAACTGCGATTTCAACTGGCAACGAAAGCCTCTGGCCTAGGTCAACACGCTTTTCCCAGTCCCTGGCTGCATTCAGTGGGCATGAGTTGAGAGGGGAGGGGTTAGTCCTCTGTTTCTCTCCTTCCCGGATGAAGGATGGTATTTGCGGGAATGGTATCTGGGCATTCATAGGCATGGCATTGGTGGTAACTCTCTTGCACTCGAGTTCAGCTGCCAAAATTGAGGGGGGATCGCAATGAAACGTACAGAATAGTGAAAGGCTTGCATAGAAGGGATGTGGAGAGGATGTTTCCACTAGTGGGAGAGTCCAGGATTAGAGGTCATCGCCTTGGAGTTAAGGGAGGAATTTCTTAAGTCATACGGTGGTGAATCTGTGGAATTCTTTGCCACAGGCAAAGTCAGTGGATATATGTAAGGCAGAGGCAGATAGATTTTTGATTAGTGTGGTGTCAGAGGTTAGGTGGAGAAGGCGGGAGCATGCGGTTAGGAGGGAGAGATAGATCAGCCATGATTGAATGGCTGAGTAGACTGGATGGGCCAAATGGCCTAATTCCACTCCTATCACTTATGATCTTGCGAAAGTAAAGAACAAACTATAGTCCAACTGTAACTATTGCCCATAGCCCAGAGTGACTGGAATAAATCAAAACCCAAAACATAGCGTTACATAAGTATATATGGCGTGATGGATGGTGGACAAGTGCAATGTTCACTTCTTGGATCATCGGAAGAAAGCACAGATGTGAATAAGAAAGGAGTTGCTTGGTATAATGTGTGGAATTGTTTAGTTCATTATTGTCATGTGTACCAAGGAACAATGAAAAGCTTTTTTTGTTGGTTGCTGTCCTGTCTCTGAAAAGACTACACATGATTACAATCAAGCCATGCTCGGTGTACAGATACAGGATAAAGGGTATATCATTTGGCGCAAGATCAAATCCGATTAAAGATATCTCAAAGGTATCCAATGAGGTAGATGGGCCAGGACCGCACACTAGCTGGTGAGAGGATGGTTCGGTTGCCTGATAACAGCTATTTGATCAGTTTTCCTTCGGATGCTTCACCTCGTATAACAGATCATGAAAAATTTCAAGCAGGTGTTAGATCAGTGTTGTATACAATGTGGTAACATCAGGATACAAAGATAGGTAATAATTCTTCTGTTGCCAAATGATTATACAGTTGAGCTCAGAAGCTTCAAGCTGAACTGTATACCAGATATTGTGTTGTGGCTACCATATACAATCAGTAATGCTGGACAAATATGAACTGTGTGTTAAATGCTGGCATTGAGAGCTAACCTGTAATTTCAACTGTGAAAACATTGAAAGGATAGAAAGAATATGACCAGTTTTTAGATGGTCCAAAACCATTCCATTGAATATAAGAGTCAGGAAATTGTGATACAGTTCCATAGCACATTGGTTAGGTTGCATTTGGAGAATTGCATGCAGTTCTGGTCACCCCATTACAGCAAAGATATGGAAGCTTAGGAGAGGATGCAGAGGAGGCTTACAGAATGCTGCCTGGATTAGAGGGTTTCAGCAGCAGGCAGAGGTTGGATAGACTTTAATTGTTTGATCTGGAACATCAGAGGTTGAGGAGAGACAATATAAGAATATGAAATTATGAGGGGCATTCAGAACCTTTTTACCAGGGTAGAAATGTCCAACACTAGAAGGGAAGGGAAGTTTAATGGCGATGTGCAGGGCAAGTTGATTTATGCAGACTGGTGGGGGCCTGGAAGAAGGGATGGTGCTGGATGCAGATACAATAGACAAAGGTGCAGAAGTAGGTACACAAAATTGCTGGAGGAACTCAGCGGGTGCAGCAGCATCTATGGAGCGAAGGAAATAGGCGACGTTTCGGGCCGAAACCCTTCTTCAGACTGATAGGGGGTGGGGAAAGAAAGAAGGACAAAGGGAGGAGGAGGAGGAGCCCGAGGGCGGGCGGATGGGAGGAGACAGCTAGAGGGTGAAGGAAGGGGAGGGGGGGAGGGGACAGCACGGGCTAGCCAAATTGGGAGAATTCAATGTTGATGCCAAGGGGACGCAAGGACCCCAGACGGAATATGAGGTGCTGTTCCTCCAATTTCCGCTGTTGCTCACTCTGGCAATGGAGGAGACCCAGGACAGAGAGGTCGGATTGGGAATGGGAGGGGGAGTTGAAGTGCTGAGCCACCGGGAGGTCAGGTAGGTTATTGCGGACTGAGCGGAGGTGTTCGGCAAAACGGTCGCCCAACCTACGCTTGGTCTCACCGATGTAAATCAGCTGACATCTAGAGCAGCGGATGCAGTAGATGAGGTTGGAGGAGATACAGGTGAACCTTTGTCGCACCTGGAACGACTGCTTGGGACCTTGAATGGAGTCGAGGGGGGAGGTGAAGGGACAGGTGTTGCATTTCTTGCGGTTGCAACGGAAAGTGCCCGGGGAGGGGGTGGTGCGGGAGGGAAGTGAAGAATTGACGAGGGAGTTGCGGAGGGAGCGGTCTTTGCGGAAGGCAGACATGGGGGGAGATGGGAAGATGTGGCGAGTGGTGGGGTCACGTTGGAGGTGGCGGAAATGGCGGAGGATTATGTGTTGTATTTGCCGGCTGGTGGGGTGAAAGGTGAGGACCAGAGGGACTCTGCCCTTGTTGCGTGTGCGGGGATGGGGAGAGAGAGCAGTGTTACGGGGTATGGATGAGACCCTGGTGTGAGCCTCATCTATGGTGGCGGAGCATCCAGAGAACTTGCCTCCACCTGAGGCAGAGAATTCCACAGACCCACCACTCTCTGTGAGAAAAAGTATTTCCTCATCTCCGTTCTAAATGGCTTACTCCTTATTCTTAAACTGTGGCCCCTGGTTCTGGACTCCCCCAACATCGGGAACATGTTTCCTGCCTCTAGTGTGTCCACGCCCATAACAATACGAGAGTGAAGTTTAAGAAACTTTTGGATAGGCATATGGAAGTACAAGGAATAGAGGGATATGGATCATGTGCAGGCAGATGAGATCTGGCATCATGTTTGGTGCAAATATTGTGGGCAAAAGGGCCCATTCCTGTGCTCTACAGTTCTATATTCCATTTCGATCAGTTGTTTTTGAATAGGAGTGCACCAAATGGAATTGTCATGGTAATAGGTATTAATTTGACATTTGAATATTTTGGCCAAACTTTACACTCAACATGCAGGAATAGTAGGAACCAAGGAACTGCCGAAGCTGGTTTCCATAAAAGACACATTGCTGGAGTAAGTCAGCTGGTTAGTCAGCATCGCTGGAGAACATGGATAGGTGATGTTTCGGGTCGAGACCCTGCTTCAGACGATTGTAGTAGGGGAGAGAAAGTTGGAAGAGAACGTCTTCTAGCTTTCTCCCCTTACGACAATGTCTGGAAAAAAAGAGTCTCGACCCGATATTTGCTTGGGGCGTATGGGGCAATCACTGGTTGGTGTTGACTCGATGGGTCGAAGTGCCTGTTTTCACGCTGAATCTCCAAACCCAAATTAAACTAAACTAAACATTATTTGTCTGCACTTCTGTGTCCTGTTACAGATGCTGTTGGATGTCTGAGCATTGATTTTTGCCTCTTGATATTAAAGGTGTTACTTGGTAAACCACTGCTGGTTAAATGGCCGCCCGTTAATGAGCAATCACCTCGGCAGTCTAGGTGACCTTTTTCTTTGTGTGGAGGAGAGGTGGTGGGGAGTTCATTGTGCAATGGTTTCAATTAATGATTCTTGTCAATTTAAAAGACCCGAAGAAGCTTGAGAATAGACTTTCAATAGATCAAAGTGTAACTTGGTTCAAACAATCTGAAAACTGTGCAGTTCTGTCAATTATCCGATCAGCTAGAATGTGCCTTTGTGCTCCCAAGTAAAAAGACTTGCTATTAACATGACACCCCAGATTATAGTGCATCGCAGTCACAGTCCTAAGAGTCACAATTTACAATGGTGCTGGGGAGAAATGTTCTGCACAAATCTTCTATCCTCATCCCTAGCTTATAGACCATAAGATGTCCCAATCAATATATATATGTATATTAGATTTGTAACCTAAAAATAATTAAAACGTTATTGATCTTTAAAGTATCAATGAGCCCTCGGCTATGTTGAGAGGAGATTGTGTGTATGTCCCATGCGAAGCTGGTCCGTTCTTTGTCAGGTAAAATGTAGGCCAAATGCAGCCTACTAAGTACGGTCATAAAATAGCAGCTGTAATATAACTATTTGACCTCAAAGTGCCTCAGACACTGGACTTCTGAACTGTGATTACATTTCATAAATGGGAGGCATTGCAGTCTGTTTGGGCAAGTTCGCATAAACAGTAAAGCAATGCCATTTTATTTAGATGGCATGAGTAATGTATTTTTAAAATTGGTATGTTAATGATTTTCCCCTCCTGGTAAAATGTACAAAATGTGTTTGAGATGGGAAAACAATCTCCACCCAAAAAGGACACCAGTAAGTGAGGAAATTCGGGCGACATGGTGGCTCAGCGGTAGATTTGCTACCTTAAGCCCCTGTCCCACTTAGGAAACCTGAACGGAAATCTCTGGAGAATTTGCGCCCCACCCATGGTTTCCGTGCTGTTCCCGGAGGTTGCAGGTGGTTGCCGGAGGTTGCCGGTAGTGGAAGCAGGTAGGGAGACTGACAAAAACGTCCGGGAACCGCACGGAAACCTTGGGTGGGGCGCAAAGTCTCCAGAGGTTTCCGTTCAGGTTTCCTAAATGGGACGGGCATTACAGTGCCAGAGACCCGGTTTGGATCCTGAAAGCGGGTGCTGTCTGTATGGAGCTTGTACATTCTCTCTGTGGCTTGTGTGGGTTTTCTCTGGGTGCTCTGGCTTCTTCCCACATTCCAAACTTGTACATGTTTGTAGGTTAATTGGCTTTGGTAACGATTGTAAATTGCCCCTAGTGTTGGTTGGTGTACAGGGATCGCTGGTTGGCGCAGACTCGGTGGGCCGAAGGGCCTGTCTCTGCACGGTATCAAACTAAACTAAACTAAATTTGCATGATTTACTCAGCAACAACCCGTACTTTTTCCCACAAAGGGCGTCATGCAGAAAGGAAGCAGTTTAGTAAAATCCCTTCTATGTGCTTGTTCCTCTTGGGAGGTTCTGGAGTGCTACACTTTCAAATATATTGGCTATTTGAACAATGCTTCAATACACAAATTTGTTGCAGGGTGTTTGCATCAAATGTAGGCCAGTATTTGTCAGCCTTTTCATGGCAACATAAAATCAACAGACCTGGAAAATGGATCTCTTAACGCTCATTTCCATTCAGGGATTGTGCATAACAGCAAGTTTACTGGGCTAGAGCATGGTGCAATAATTTCCAGCTGAAATTTGCCAGATGGATAATTGGTCCAGGCGTGTCTTTGAGAGTTTCACGTTAGTTTTTTTAAATGTATTCTGGTCCTCAACCATGAGCTTAATGCCAAATGCCACACACCCAACCAGGTCTCTGCTTTCCAACATTAACTGGAGCTGTCGGATGCATCCTGTGATCTTCATTGAACAGGCAAAAATTATTCACAAGTTGTTCCATCTTTAATTGCAGCCTTTTAATGCCATGAGCATTAAAACCACATGCCGTGATCTATCTCATTGATCATTCCGCACCTTGCCGAGGCATGGGGCTACGCCCAGCATGGGATGACTTGATCAATCCCTCCTCACCACTGTGCTCTCCCTCGTCCTCTCAGCAACCTTTATATACAGCTGTTCTGTCACTGTCATCTGGAGAGCTCCTTCAAAGCCATGACAGCTGCAAGCTTCTCTATTTTTTTGTGTGGGGGACTTGACTGGGTGTCAGAACCATAAGCAGCATATGTTTCCCTCGCCATAAAAGGACGAGGCCCATTTTCCATGATTTTACTCCTGATCTCTCCCACGGGAAGCAAAAACCATTGATAATTTGCATCCTGTTGAATTTACCATTTCCACAAGGCGGACCCAAATTCCCGACTGGTTTTGATGCAAATGGGAAAGTTTGTGTCTCTTGAGAAATTTAAAATTCTATGAAATTTTCAATGTGTGGAAGATCTGGAAAATAAATGTTGCACACTAACTCTTCATAGCATTGCAATCTGGTATGGTTTGTCTAGGATTTTAAGTGCCTCATACAGGTGGATGGATTTGTGTAAATGAGAAACCCTGCTGTGAATGTAAGCCAATACCACAACATGTTTCCAAAATTGTTAATTGGCAGCCTCAATAAAATGGACTGCAGTTTTGGTCTATGAAGTTGTGGGTAGGCTAGATCATTATTGGGAAATGCTGTATCAGTTCTGGAGTTGAAGTGAAGGTTGATAATAACAAATATATATGACTTATTATCTAACGGTGCCTGGTGGTGGGATTGTATTTGAGTTGTGTTGTCACAGAAATGGGAATAAGGGAAATGAATGGTGCATATTCCTGTGATTGCATCCAATGCCACTTGAAGGTGCTGTATCTACCAAGTAGGTTGTACTGTGGATAGTTTATCCCCTCTCTGAACCATTTACACTAAAGTTGTATCCCATCAATGTTTCAGGCCATGCAAGATGTATTGAGATTGGGCCAAATTGTGCCTTTGGACTGTTAGTTGTTCTGGATGTTTGGGCCTTGAAATTGCAGAGGTGTGCTATTTGCAAATCGATATATTTGGGCTGATTAATTTAACAAGAATGTTTAAAAAACTACAAAATTGACACAGGGGCACAACAGTAGAGCTGCTGCCTTACCGTGCCAGGGACCTGTATTGGATCCTGTCTATGTGGAGTTTCAACCTGTTCTCCCTGTGACCCATGTGGGTTTTCTGGTTTCCTCCCACATTCCAAAGATGTGCAGGTTTGTAGGTTAATTAGCTTCTGTAAATTGCCCCTAGTGTGTAGGATGCGAAAGTGAGATAATCGTTCTAGTGTACCGGTTGATCGATGGTCGGCGTGGGCTGGTGGGGCTGTTTCCATTCTGTAACTCTAAGCTCTGCAGGTATTTAATGCATAAACTGAGATCTATCTTGATCACCCTAGCCTGGCCTTTTAGTCCTCTCTTGAACTATGTGTACTGACTGGGGAAGTGGTGGAAGCGAATGCGATAGCAATGTTTCGGTAGGCATATGAATGTGTAGGGAATGGAGGGGGGATCGGGTAGAGGCAGTTGAATTTAGTTTAATTCGGCATTATGGTTGGCAAAGACATTGTGGGCCAAAGGACCTGTTCTCATTATGTACTATTGTATCTTCTGTGTTAATCTCAGCAGGAGATCTGCTTTACACAACCACCAAAATGATAGTGCCCCAACCTGCTCTGTCTGCCATAATCGACAAGCGCTCTCTTGAGCTATTAATTTCCAGTTGCTGATGTGACATTTACCTCCGTGCCTCCTTGACTTGGGTGGCACGATGGCGTAGCGGTAAAGCTACTGCCTTACAGCGCCAGTGACCCGTGTTCAATCCTGACTGCAGGTGTTTGTCTGCATGGCGTTTGTATGTTCTCCCCATGACCTGGTCGCTGCAGACTCGGTGGGGAGAAGGGCCTGTTTCCACGTTGTATCTCCAAAACTAAACCTAGAAAACTACTCGCCTTGTCCACTCCAAACTTGCCTCCCTCTCAGCATGCAGCACCCTCCTCATTTTGGATTAATCCAGGCCCCGTTCCACATCAAACCCACATCTAAGGGTAGTATTCTCCACCTTGCACAGGCCAAAATAGTAGCTCTTACACACCTCATGTTTTGACCTTTTGGGCAACCATTTCCTTCATTTCCAGCACATCTGCTCTTGCTACCTCTCCCCAGACAGAGCAGAAATGGTTCCCAAAAGTTCTTTCCTTTCACCCCACCAGTTTCCACATCCAACATATAATACATTGCCCTCTCTGCCAGTTCCAGCAAGAACCAACCACCTTACTCCCTCTCCCCCTGTCTGCTTTCTGCCCAAACTACCATGCACAATATCTACCTCTTAGTTAGGATTCACAAACAGGGTTGCCTCATTGTTTCTGCTTGCTCTTGCATTACTGGTCATTCTTTCCCACTCTTCCCTGATCCATGACACTGTCCCCTGCAATGATCAGAGATGCAACAGTATCACTTCACCTCCTCCTTCACCACCATACAGTGATCTAAGCACCCCTTCCAAGCGGCAGAGATCCACATGCACCTCCTCTGTCCTGGTCCATTACATACAGTGCTAGCGATTCTGCCTCCTCTGTGCGGGAGACCAATCAACTGTATTGGATTGTACTGCACTGTATTGTACCGTTCAGGACAACTCTTTCTGTCCTGAACGACCATCTTGAGCTTCTGGTTCCTTGCCATTTCAACCTGTGTCCCCATTCTGACACTGACCAGTCTGTATTTGGCCTCCTCTGCTGCTATGGTTCGGCTAAGCTCAAATGAGAAGAATAACACTCGTATTCCACTCGGGTACCTACAATCCATGGTATGAGAATGTTCCAGTTTCAGGTAACCCACACGTACCTTGCTCCTTTCCCACTCCCTCCAGTCTACCAGAGTATCCCCTTATCCGCCTTTTCCATCATTCCTGACGCCTTACATATTGTTACGCTCTCCCACCTGGTTTCATCTGCGGATCATCCATCTGGCTCCATCTTGCCCCTCATCCTTCCCTGTTCTAGTTTCAAATATCACCTGCCGGTCTGTCTCGCACCTCCCTCTCTCCCTTCTATACACTGGCTATCTTCCCCCTGCACTCTCTGTCCTGAAGCAGGGTCTCGACCTAAAACACTGACCGTCTCTTAACCTGCGCAGATGCCATTTGCCCCCATTCCCACGAGTTCTTCCAGCAGTTTAAACTTTGCTTTCAGCATCTGCAGCCTCTTGTTTCTCCAACTGAGATCAGATGTCGGATGTAGTTTATTCTTGAAACCAAGGATTCCACTGGTGATATGCACCAATCATGAAAGCTGTCACTTAACCAGGGTGCAACTGGGATTGTATGGTAGCGATTGTCATCTGTTTTAATATTTCAGATTTAATAAGTTCTGTGTGCATTGAAGCTTGGAAAGTGCAATACCCATAAGAAGATTTAGCACTGAGGTATTGATCGGAAAGAAAGTATAATACAGGGCTGTCTTTTCTTTTGGTGTACATACATCAGTTTCACTGTCCACTTGATTAAATATTACTGATTATATGCCTCCTTGTCACCTTCTCCTCAGCTAACAATTCTATTCTACTTTTCCTTGAACCTCATCCTCTTTGATCTGGGTTTTCACACCTTGCCCTTCCATATCTCTGTCTCCCTCTCCCCTGACTGTCTAAAGAAGGGTCTCGACCCGAAACATCACCCGTTCCTTCTCTCCAGAGATACTGCTGTCCCGCTGAGTTACTCCAACATTTAGTGTCTATCTCAGTGTAAGTCGGCATCTGCAGTTCCGTCCCACAAACAACTTTTAAAAGGCATCTTGACAGGCCCTCAAATAAGCAAGGCGTGGAGGGATACGGAATTAATACACGCAAGTGGGATTAATATCGATAGGCATTGGGATCAGCATAGATGCAGTTTGTTTCAATGCTATGCAACTTACTCTGTGACTCTATGTAACACGGGTCCTGATTCCACTCCTATCCATTCAGTCGATGAGTTTGCTTGGTTGTTCAGAGATGGAGTTCACAAGGTTATTTGCCACAGGGAAATAACACTCGCTGAGTCCTGTCATGAGTTAGAGAGTTGTCTTCTTGCGTATGGCATGCACAGCCTAAAGTTGTAGGTCAACTTGTTCTATTTGATCTAATTGTCTGTGCACGTCAGGTTGATTGGGTGGACCACGTGAAGGTTGCAATCTCCCACCCCAGTTAGTGAGTAGCAAAAGGTCATAGATCAGTCAGGGGCATGAAGATACATTGTGTTCCCTCAAGTGGCTGTTGCTGCTTCAAATCGTCTAAACTAGCTGAGGGCAGGATTTAGATGTGATTGCTCCTTACTCATTATGGCTCACTACTGCTAAATGAATAGCAAGTGCAGAGGATATCCTTGAATTAACATGCATTGTTAAAGAAGAATTAAGTTTGTAGAATGTAATCTAATCACCCCTTCCAAGCAGCAGAGATCCACATGTACCTCTGTCCTGGTCCATTACATACAGTGCTAGCGATTCCTAGTCTTAGTCCAATCACTTGTGTGAAATAAATCAAGTACAGTGTAAATTGGTGCATTTTTGGTTGTTAAGCAATGTGGCAGAGGCTTGTCAAATTGTTCAAAGTAGTTTAGATGTTAGTTTGGCTCAGATGGAGACATTCCTTTTAGACTGATACTTGGACTTTGATTTGAGGAGCACAATCCTGGCAATGAATGATTGCTCACAAATAACTGAATATTTTCCAGCATCTGTGGGTTTTTAATTTTAATTTCACAACCTTCTGCCAGTGAAGAATTTACCTTCTAATCCACATCAATTTTAATGGGCAGGGACTTTGTTTTCACCTCGGGAGTTCAGTTGTGACAGACACCAAACTGTATGTTAGTGAGCAATGGGTCACTATTGCAATGCCCAGTCCATCATTGGCTCTGACCTCCCTACCATCGAGGGGATTTATCGCAGTCGCTGCCTCAAAATGGCTGGCAGCCTCATCAAGGACCCAAACCATCTTGGCTACACACTTATCTCCAGCAACCTAGAAGGTCTAGGAGCCTGAAGAGTGCACTGTCCAGGTTCAGAAATAGCTACTTCCCCACAGCCGTTAGGTTATTAAACTCATCTCAAACAAAACTCTGAACATTAATAGACCATTATCTGTTTATTTGCACTTTATCTGTTTATTTATTCATGTGTGTAAATATTTATATAATGGTATATGGACGCACTGATCTGTTTTGTATTCATGCCTACTATCTTCTGTTGTGCTGAAGCAAAGGAAGAATTTAATTGTCCTATCTGGGACACATGACAATAAACTCTCTTGAATCTTGAAAGATTTTTGAAGCACTATTATCGATCTTTAAGGAAGTGATGGTTGGAGGCTCGGGATGAATACTGGGGCAGATAGTATAATTTCTCCATCTTAGATTTGTCCTGGTCTTATGGACGGGATGCACTAGTCTGCTATTTGGTAAATGCCGGTATTGTGATATTCCCGGAGCAACTTGGTTATGGGAGCAGCTAATTCTGGACCATGTTTCCAACAAAAGAGCCAGGATATTGTCAGGATTCTGAGTTTTGACCAGTGCACATCGCCACTATTAGATGCAGTTTGAGTGAATCAGATCTGCTGTAAACTGTCTCTTGTAGAGTCATGGTCACACAGGGTGGAAACAGGCCCTTCAGCCCACACCTGCCAACATGCCTCACCAATGCTAGTCCCACCTGCCTATATTTGACCCATATCCCTCTAAACCTATCCTGCCCATGTAACCTGTCTAAATGTTTCTTATACGTTGCGATAGTACCTGCCTCACCTACTTCCACTGGCAGATCGTTCCATGCACCAACCACCCTTTGTGTGCATTTTTTTTTTTTTAATTACCTCTTGGGTTCCTGTTAAATCCCCCCCCCCCCCCCCCCCCCTGTGCATTTACTCTATCTATTTCTATCATGATCATATACACTCCAATGACGTACAGGTTTGTAGATTAATTGGTTTGGTATAATGGTAAATTGTCCCAAGTGTGTGCAGGATAGTTTAAGTGTGCAGAGATCGCTGGATCGGACTTGGTGGATTGAAGGACCTGTGCCGTGGTGTATCTCTAAACTAAACTAAACTCTTATTCCTCTCATTCTTTATTGTAATTGTCAATTAAATTGAGGGTGGTGAGGTGAAGAGCTTACAAATCTATGGAACTTGTGTTTAATCATCTATGCTGGACACTGCCATCATTGAGAACGTTCTCAAAGCAAACTTCACCTGTTTGTAGTTCAGTTCTCCATCACTGATCCTGACAGACTGTGGCAGGACTGTAAAACCTGATTTGACCTTAGGTTTATGGAATTATTTAGCTTTGCCAATGGTAGTTGTTGAGGGCACATGGACTTGACAAACATGACAAATCTACATCCCATGCTTAACTTCAATATCTCCACTTCCATGAAAGTTTAGTTTTGAGATACAGCGCATAAACAGGCCCTTTGGTCCACCAAGTCCGCACCGACCAACGATCCCAGCACATTAACTCTATCCAACACACTGGGGACAATTTACACTTATACCAAGCCAATTGACCTACAAACCTGCATGTCGTTGGAGTGTGGGAGGAAACTGAAGATCTCAGAGCAAACCCACGGGAAGAACGTACAAACGCAGTACAGTCGGCACCCGGAGTTGGGATCGAACCTGGGTTTCTGGCGCTGTAAGGCAGCAACTCTACCGCTGCGCCACTGTGCTACTCTAATGTGTATTCTCAACGCATGTTTATGCCTCTGTGAAATGTCCTTAAAAACTCTTTCACATTTAAGATATTGTCAAGGGGTTGGTAAAGCACTTAATCAGGATTGAGTCCATTTTTACTTCAGAATGATTGAACATGCTTCAGAAAAATCTACCAACCTAACTAGGGAGTAATATCTCAAAGTACAGGATTTTTTTATTCGATAAACATGAAGCTATCTATCTGTAGCAATGTCAATAGCAATAAAATACTTGCAGATGGATATATGGTGCAGTGTGCAGATTGTACATTTATGTCTTTGAAATGGCTTTAGGCATAATGCAGAGGGAAAAATTAATCAGTTTGCTGCCTTTAACATGAGCTTGGATGGATGATGGCTTCAGGGAGTGCACTGTTCATTTTTCAGAGGTATTCCATAGAAATACTTGCATCCTTATTTCTGGAAGTGAACTAAAGTAAAGAAAAAATGCTATAGAGAGGTCTATGATCCCCAATTAAATGTCCATGTGTGGTGCTCTTCACCCTGAGGCATTGTGGAGATGCATAAGACCAACCAGGTAGGATTCAGGCATCTTGTGTTCGAAGGAGGTGTAGATGCTGGTTTAAACCAAAGATAGACACAACATTCTGGAGTAACTCAGTGGGACAGGCAGCATCTCTGGAGAGAAGGAGAAGATAATGTTTTGGGTACAGACCCTTCTTCGGGCATCTTTTGCTGTCTACCTCACTGTGTCTCTCTTCTATCTTTAATGGTGAGTTCTTATGAAATCTCTGACCATCAGTGGACTGAAGTTAATTTGTGCGAGTTAGTGTTTAGGAAAATCTTGAGAAAATCTCGTGCTTCATTCTTTGTTAAGTTGCTCAATGCAAGTTCGGGGAGCTTGACTATAATTGCTGGAAATGAAGTTAATAAATGATCTGAAAAAGGGATATAAAATGGCAAAGGAATTTGGCAGGGTAGATGGGTAAGTAAGTGCACATCATCCCTTATTTTGTTCTTGATATCAAAAATTGATGCATGTGGTGAAATTGATGTCTTCATGAAACCAAAAGCTTATTATAGTTTTTGTTTTGCATCAAAACAAACTAATTTTCTCTTTCCTAGTTCTGATGAGGGGGTCACAGACTTGAAACCTAATCTTGATTTCTCTTTCCACAGATGCTGCCTATCCTGCCAAGTGTATCCAGCATTTTTTTGTTTTATTCCCAAGCTCCAGTATCTGCTTTTCATTATTTTCCAGTGGATGCTCTGATTTGATTTGATTTATTTCACTTTTGGATACCTAAGGTACATTCAGTTGCAGTGGTTATTGCCAGTGCCAAAAAACTCATCATACCCATATCCCTGGATTCCTTTAGCCCTAAGAGTTAAATCTAACTATTGTTTCTATTCTGGCAACTCATTCTAGATGACAACCACCCTCTTGTCCTTTCTAAATGCTCTTGTCCCAGATAACAAAACCCGAAAGGAGATGAGGAGGAAATTATTTAGTCAGACGGTGGTGAATCTGTGGGATTCGTTGCCACAGGTGGCTGTGGAGGCCAAGTCAATGGGTATTTTTAAATGCAGTCTTTTACCCAGCATGGGGGAATCAAGAACCAGAGGACATAGTTTAAGTTGAGGGAGAAAGATTTAATAGGAACCTGAGGAGCAATGTCTTTACACACTGAATGGTACGATACGATATGATACAATATGGTAGAACATTATTTATTCCAGGAGGGAAATTGGTCTGCCAACAGTCATAAAACACGACAAGATGCAGGATTGGGGATGTGCAAAGATTGGGGAAAGGTGGGGGAGTTAGTCTACACCACAACCAAAGTAGGAGGAGTTGTACAGCTTGATAATCACAAGGAACAAGGATCCGCTGTATCTTGGTTCATCCGGTCTGTTGCTGAAGATGCTCCTCAAACCGACCAGTGTGTCTTGGAGGGGGTGAGCTGTATTGCCCGCAGTTTGGCGAAGCATCTTCCCCTCCAAGACCATCTCCAGTGAATCCAAATCCACCCCCAGGACGGAACCAGCCTTCCTGATGAGATGGTTAATTCTGTTAGTCCACAGCCTTCAGCCTGTCACCCCAGCAAAGAACAGCAACAAAAATGACACTGGCAACCAGTGATTGGTTAGAACATCTGCAGCATCTTACTTCATATGTTGAAGGAGCCGTGCCGCCTCAGAAAGTACAGCCGGCCTTGTCCCTTATTCCTAGATTCAACATTCCTGGACCAGTCCAGTTTATTGTCCAGGTAAATTCCAAGGTACTTGTGCTCCTTGGTAAATTACACATCCACACCCTTGATGGAGACTTCCTCTCCGCGTAAAGTCCACCACTAACTCCTTAGTCTTGTTGTTGTTGAGCTGCAGGTGATTCAACCTACACCACTCAACAAAGTCGTTCACTACACTTCTGTATTTAGCTTCACTCCCCTCACTGATGCAGCCCACAATTGCAGTCATCCGAAAACATCTGCATTTGGCAGGCGTCTGAGTTGTATCTGAAATCTGAGGTGTGGATGGTGAACAGGATGGGAAAGAGGACCGTCCCCTGTGGGGCCCCTGTGTTGTTCACTACCATGCCCGAGACACAGTCTGTCGCCTGACATTCTGTGGTCATCCAGTCAGGTAGTTGGTGATTCAGGACATCAATGGAGCTTCCACCCGCATCTTCGTCAGTTTGCTCATGAGCAGTGCATTAAGGATGGTGTTAAAACCACTGGAAAATTAAAAAAAAAAAACATGACTCTCACAGTGCTTCTTGGCTTATCCAGGTGAGCATAGGAATGATGGTGTCCTCAACCCCCATCTATGTTTGGTAAGCGAAATGCAGGGGGTGCAGGTATGATTTAACCAGGTAGGTATATGGAACAAGCAGCTAGAGGTAGTTGAGGCAGCTACCATTAAAACGTTTAAGAAACATTTGGACAGGTACATGGATACAACAGGTTTCGAGAGATATGGGCCAAACACAACCAGGTGGAACTAGTGTAGATGGGGCCTGTTTAGCAGACGGGCTTGTTTCCATGTGGCATGAATCTTTATGATCCCATGGAATCAACAGGTAATGAGTAATCATAAACTGTTTTGAGAGAAACTTCACATAAAATGTTCACTCTGTCGCACCATCATTCCAGGGAAGTTTTATGGAAATGTCCAGAGCACGACTTGCAAATACTTCCTAACTGTGCTCAGGCTAGGTTTCAATGAGTTGTCCTTAGCAAGGAGATACGTCTGGTTTTGTATTTGGGTATCTGAATCCCAAACACATAGGAACCAGCTGCTATTCAAGTGAAGATTTGAGTTTACATTTAGATTTCTTTTTAAGTTATTAGTTATTCAGATGGAAGAAGGGTCCCAACCTGAAACATTGCCCATACTTTTTTCGAGATGTTCCCGCTGAGCTACTCCTGCACTTTGTGTCTCTCTTTGGTATAAACCAACATCTGCACTTCCTTGTTTCTACATTTTGGTTGCAGGGAGGAACTGCAAACTCCACACAGACAGCACCTGTAGTCAGGAGCCGCAAACTCTGCACAGACAGCATGAGGGTCTCTGGTGCTGCAAGGAAACAACTCCACTGCTGCACCACTGTGCCATCCTTAACTGTCAATCACCCCTGAACACTAATCCTATTTACATTACTCATGAAGATTTTTATATGGTCCAGATGAATGTTACTGCACTAAAAGATCTGCTTTACAGAAAGCAATGATTTGACTGAGCAGTGTACATGTATGGTGTGCAGTTTTGAGCAAAACACTTCTGTGAATTACAACTTTGCTTTAAAAGTCATTTCTCATTGCACTCTTATATCCCAGGAGCTTCAGAGCGGGCCATCTCCCAAATATGTTCCGTAAAGTATTGGAGCTGAGCATTGGTGGTCAAATTTCATGTTCACATTCGAGCATTCTTTGACTGAATTAATAGGTTCTGGGTTAAAATCCACAACATCTAGACATCAATGGTGCAGTATTGATTGAGGCCTGCACTATCAGTATTCCCATCAACAATGCTCGTGGGTAAAGAGAAAACCATGACATTATTTTGGCCCATTATTTAGAAGAAGAGCAAGTATCTTTTTATTGGTTTCCTGGACAATTTTTATCTCCCAATCAATATTGTGAAAGATTATCTTGTTATTTATTACACTGATGTTTGTGAAGGCTTACGGTGTGCATTTGGCTCTTATATTTCTTACTAAAAAACGTTGCCAGAACAAGGTATTATGGGCTTGAGGCTCACAATGACATGCATTTTCCATGGTTCAGCACCGTGACACGTCAGATGGTGCTCCTGCCTTGTGGCTCCAGAAAACTGGTTTAGATTCTTACCTTGGGTACTATCTCTGACAGAGTTGTAGAGTAATACAGCATGGAAATAGGCTCCTCAGGTCAACTCATCCATACACGTGTAGGAAGGAACTGCAGATGCTGGTTTAAACTGAAGATGAACACAAAAAGCTGGAGTAACTCAGCGGGACAGGCAGCATCTCTGGAGAGGAGGAATGGGTGACGTTTTGGGTCGAGGCCCTTCTTCATCCATACAGGTGTGGTTTTATAGGTAAACTGTCCTCTGTAAATTGCCCCTTGTCGTTGTATGACTCTGACTCTAAGTCAAAGTCATGGTGTAGACTGGTTAGGCTGCAGTTGCAGTATTGTGTGCAGTTCTGATCGTCCCATTATAAACAGGATGTGGAAGGTTTGGAAAAATAGCAACTTTGTTACATAGATACATAGATACATGGACAATAGGTGGAGTAGTAGGCCATTTGGCCCTTCGAGCCAGCACCGTAATTCAATGTGATCTTGGCTGATCATGGCTTTACCAGAATGATCCACGGATTAGGAGATATTAACTCTAGGGAGAGGCAGACTTGGATTGGTTTCTCTGGAATGCTGGAAGTTGCAGCGAGACCTGACAGAAGTGCATACAAATATGAAAGGCATAGATAGACTAGACAGTCAGAATCTTTTTCCCAGGATGGAAAAATCAAATACTAGAGGGTATAGTTTTTGAGGTGAGAGGGGCAAAGTTTAAAGGAGATGTGCAGGGCAATTTATTTTTACAGAGTGATGGTGAGTACCAGGTGGTGGTTGAAGCAGATAGGTTAGTTGTTTTTAAAAGACTTTGAATAGGCATATGGAAATGCTGGGAATGGAGGGATATCAATTATGTGCAACTAGATAAATATGGGTCTTGGCATCATGCTCGACACACACAATGGGCCGAATGGCCTGTTCTTGTGCTGTACAGTTCTATGTTCTAAGATGGTGCCGGAAACCTGGCTATTCTTCTGTACTGCCTCACTGTAATTTACTGTTCCTATGCTCTTGTACTTAAGTATGATTGTGCCTATGTATCGAAGGATTTTTATAGAACTGTATACAAAAAGAGTGGGATAACATGATCGTTAGTCAGCATGGACTTGGTGGGCTGAAGGACCTGTTTCCGTGCTGCATCTTACATTCAATCAATTAAAGTACAGTCATTTTCCTTAATTTTGATAACTTGACTGGTGGGTAAGCCTATTTTTTAAAAAAAGCTTATATTTAAAACCAGCTGGTCAAAGTGGAATGATTTCTCAATAATTGCATCTCCCAACTGTAACATTAAAAACATAATTCAGAATTTGCTTCATGAAAGCATAAAAGAAGAATTGGAAATTAATTCATTGCAAGGTAGTTTCATAATGAGGTGAATAGTATGGTAATTTTACATGTGACTATGAAACGTAGAATTTGCATTTTGTATCGGACCTGTAATTACAATGAAAAGGTGCAAGTTTCAAGCAAGTGCACATCTGTAGTAACTGAAATATGGAATGTGGGCAGAATCTACATAATTTCATGTTCCAGCAGCTTAAGCTGGAGCTAAATAGCTCCAGGTGAGGGGTTGAGGATGTACATGCCTTTGATGACTCGGTAATTACAGAAGGACGCGAAGATGCTGCTTTTCACATCAACTGCAGGTTTTTTTTTGATTGTGTGGGTTTGTGTTATTCCTGAGTTTTCAAACCCAGTGGAAAACGAGTCGCTCAATTTTTATGATTTTAGAGCTGTTCATTAAGTATCTCTTTGACCTTTTCTGCAACTGCTTGCAATGTGGGAGAACCTTGATCTTTTAACAGGCGAAAGAATAAAATCCTGGGAGGTGGCAAGGTGGAGACATCTGTGATAAGCTTTTTCTTGGGGGATACATTTTCTGGACTAAGCATAAATCATTGCATCGTGCATAGACAACCTGTTGATAGACCTTGTGTGTAGGAAAGAACTGCAGATGCTGGTTTAAATCGAAGGTAGACACAAAATGCTGGAGTAACTCAGCGGGACAGGCAGCATCTCTGGAGAGAAGGAATGGGTGACGTTTTGGGTCAAGACCATTATTCAGAAGGTCTGTTAATAGACCTTGATAGTTCTTTGCAAAAGAGAATGTTTCTATCCATGAGGCTTCAAACCCACACTGATGATGATGAGAATGAGATGCTTTTAAGTAAGAATCTAGTGCAGAAATTTGACCCTGGGAACAGTGAGTAGAGGAGGAACCTGGACATAAACCAATCTCTATTTTGTTTCTCTCCTTTTCTAACCATCTCCTAGATTTTAGCTTGGCGAGAACGGTTATTTTGTTGGGTCTCTTTTGTTTAAATCTTGAACATGATCTTCTGAACATTGCAGAAACTAAATGCAACTTGGTGATAGCTTTGTGGAGCACTTGCACTCAATCCATGGAAGTGACACTTAACCTTTGGTTGCTTGATGCTTTAATTCATCATTCCACTCCCGCTATGTCTTGTGCTTGTGGCCTCCTGTGCTGTTCGAAAAAGCTCCCATGCATTCTTGGGGAACAACATCAGATCTTTCATCTGGGTACATTGCAGCCAGCAGGCCTCTTAAATTCTCTGACTTTAAATTTCCAGCCTCTGAAGTCCTTTTAATTTCATCAAGAAAACAATGCTGATCTGTGGACAGTCTGTTCCTTCACTTCCTTGTATCAGTATATTGGCATAAAGTTTCCTCAACTCTACACTTTAAAATCATCATATTGCTGTTTAAAACCCTTAATGACTTCCTATCTTCCCTGCTCTATAAACTTTCTCCACCCAAACAAACGCAGCAGGGACTAAAACTGTGAAGAAGGGTCCTGCCCTGAAACGTCACCCATCCTTTTCCTCCAGAGATGCTGCCTGACCCGCTGAGTTACTCCAGCACTGTGTCTATCCATCTCAGACTAACTCTGGCCCTAATTTGAGCAGCCTTGAGCTAAGTAAACCTAAAAATAGGTGGAGGAGTAGGCATTCGGCCCTTCGAGCCAGCACGGCCATTCAATATGATCATAGCTGATCTTGCTAAACCAGTACCCCGTTCCTGCTTTCTCCTCATATCCCTTGATTCCGTTAGCCCCAAGAGCTATATCTAACTCTCTCTTGAAACCATCCAGTGAATTGGCCTCCACTGCTTTCTGTGACAGAGAATTCCACAGATTCACAACTTTGGGCGAAAACGTTTTTCGTCATCTCCGTCCTAAATGGCCTACCCCTTATTCTTGCACTATGCCCCCTGGTTCTGGACTCCCCAACATCGGGAATTTTTTACTGCATCTAGCCTGTCCAATCCTTAAGAATTTTATGTTTCTATATAAGATACCCTCTCATCCTTCTAAATTCCAGTGAATATAAGCCCAGTCGATCCATCTTTTCTTCATATGTCAGTCCCGCCATCCTGGAAATTAACCTGGTGAACCTACGACTCACTCAATAGCACGAGTATCCTTTCTCAAATTAGGAGACTGAAACTGCACAAAATACTCCGGGTGTGGCCTCACCAGCCCCTTGTACAACTGCAGTATTGCCTTGATTCAGTGAGAATATTTCATTTATTTGCAATTCAAAGAGGAGTTTTTTACTCTCTCCCAAAAATTGCTCGGTGTTGTAGAGTTGCAGTCGTATTCTTTCTCTGGAAGTTCAAGGTAGTTCATATGTATGATGCCCCCCTCCACTGGAGCAGTTTGAGCATAATCAGGCCCTTGGTGAAATTGGCCTGGGAGAGCTTGTTCTCAAATGTAGTTATGTCTCTTATGATAGATTGATATCATGTTCCAAATCGCATCTAACTGATTTCCCTTGAAAATATCAAACCCAATTATTTTGGATTTGTGTTATTTGGTAAGCATTGGCCAATGGTTCAGGATGTATATTGAGAGAAAATTCAACAAACAGACTTGTAAAAATAATAATAATAAATTTTATTTAATGGCCGCCTTTCGGACATCTCAAGGACACCTTACATAGTAATCGGAATAACATATGATCGGAATATAACAAGTAATAAAGACATCACAGAGACACAAATTAAAAACAGAATTCAATCCAAAAACAGAAAATCAAAAACACAGTGTGAAGAGGGAGCAGCGGCAGCCAAAGCGCGCCAGCGTCCACTCTCTCTTCACGGCAGCCATCTTGGACACAGACCTACAGGACTACAATTAGACAAATAAAAATCATCCCCCCACAGTGGATAGCACTGTGGAGGAAGGCACAATGTCCAGTCCCCACCCCATGTTCACCCCAAAGTCAGGCCTATTGAGGCCACCGCAATTGCCTCTACGGAGGCCCGATGTCCCTGGCCGTTCTCACCGGGTGGTCTTGCCCCGGCGTCGGGAGAGTCCTTTCGGCGGCTGGGCCACCTGGAACGGCCGCTTCCTGGTTGGATCCCGCAGCTGCCGAAGCCGACAAGGCCGCGCCGGTTTGGAGCTCCCAGGCTCCCGATGAAAAAGTCGGCGCCGCCTCTCCGCACTGCCGCCTCTCCGCTCCGCAGACCCGCAGCCCGGAGATGTTGCTCTCGGCGGTCCAGCTCGCCAGAGCTCCAGCGCGTCGCTCCAGCGCGGCGACCCAGGCAAGGCATCGCCCACTACACTCTGCTCCGCTCCAGCGCTCCAATGCTGTGCCGCCGCCGAGGCCGAGGTGCTGGGCGGTCCCCGCCAGGAAACGGTGTTCCAAGCCTGCAGGTAGGCCACGAGGACGGGTCGACGGGCAGCCCGGAGAAAAGGCTGCCACACCGACCAGGTAGGGACCTAGAAATAAAGTTTACACCTACCCCCCACATTAAAAAGACCATATCCCCTACAAACAAAAAACAGGACTCACTAAAAACTATTAAAAAAACGGATTTAAAACGGATGGCTGCTGGCTAGCAGCCGTTCACCAAGATGGCTCCTCCTCCTGCTTGTAGTGGTGATGAAGCCGAATTTTAGTTAAAAATATAAGAAGATAATAAATTGGCTTCTGGGCTAGCTTACATCTTATATTTAGTCTCAAATTAGGCTTGCCTCAGGTTGCGGTGTGTGAGATAATAAATCCTATAACATTGTCTCCCAAGTGACAAGCAGAGAGGAGAAGCTAGAGAGATCTCTTTGTTTTTTTTCTTCGAGTCCGTTGCAATCTCAGATGTCGTTCTGCCAGTATCTGGCGCAGGTCACAGCTGGTCGGGTCGGTTCAGCCAGGTCCTGGGGGCTGCACTGGGGGGCGTGGTCACACTCCAGTAGGTGGGACATTGTCTGTACTGCTCCACAGCTGCATGTGTCTTCTGCCTGGCAGTTCCATGCTTTCATAAATGCTTTGCACCTCCCCTGCTCCACTCGTAATCTGTTGAGGGTCTTCCAGGTTGGCCATGGGAGGTCGTGGCCGCTGGCGAGGCATTCAGTCGGAGTGATTCCTCTCTCCATCCAGTCGTGGGCTCGTGTGTTGGGCTGGTTCCATTCATCTTTCCAGATGTTGGTCCTTGCTGTTTCTTTGGTTGTCTGGAGAGGTGGGACTGTCTGCAAGAAACTGGCTCTGGATTTCAGTCGGGGTGGAGGTGCTGTGTGTCCGTGCAGGGGGTGCCTGGTATCGATCTCCTGTGCTCTCCGCTCGTCCTGGGCGACGATGGATCGTCTGATATGGGGGGGGGGGGGGCAATACCAGCTAGGGCATAGAGGCACGGGACTGGCGTTGTCTTTATGCCTCCCGTGATAATGCGGCAGGTGTCGTTGAGGGCTGTGTCATCCAGTTTGGTGTGGTGGGAGCGGCTCCAGCTTGAGCACGCATATTCAGCTGTGGAGAAGCACAGGGCTAGGGCAGTTGCACGAATGGTTGGTGGATCAGCGCCCCACTTTGAGTTTACCAGTTTGCTGCAGGATGTTGTTGCGAGTGTTGACCTTGCTTTGGTGTTCTGAAGGTGGGTTTTGAAAGAGTGTCCTGTCGAGTGTGACTCCGAGGTACACGGGGTGGAAGTGGTTGGAGAGTTTGTGGCCATCCCATGAGACGCTCAGTTGTTTTCCTGCATCTCGATTTTTAAGATGGAAGCTGCATAGTTGGGTTTTTGATGGGTTGGGTTTCAGGTGGTTGTTATTGAAGTAGGTTGTCATCTCTTGGAGGGCGCTTTCCAGGACAGACTCGATCTTCTGGAAGTTCTCCTGTTGGGTGGTGATGCAGAGGTCATCAGCATAGATGAAGCGGCGGCATTGTGGGGGAAGTGGTTGGTCGTTGGTGTAGATGTTAAAGAGGAGGGGGGCCAGTACGCTGCCTTGTGGTAGGCCATTCTTTTGGGCTTTCCATTTGCTCTTCTTGTCGTTTAGTTGAACGAAGAAGCGCCTGTTGTTGAGAAGGCTTTTGATCTCTTTGATGTAAGATGTCATAAACCAAATGGCCAATGTTTATGTGGGATGAAGTGACGAGAGAGGAACCAGGGAAGTAGAAAGATAAAATGTTGTAAACCAAATGGCCAATGTTTTTAGTATATCTTGTACCATGTAAACAAAATGCCTTTGATGTGATGCATTCTGTGTAAACCTTTTCCTGTACCTCTGACCATGACTAATGTCTGTGGAATGTGCTAAGGGGACAAAAAAACCCTATTTAATGCAATGTCATTCTGTTGTTCAGAGAAGTGGACGGAGGACGGTCAAGTGTCTGTATTGGTCACTTGACTGGAGTTCTCCCTCCCTTCCATCGGCCGATAATAAGTAAAGTTTTGAACTGGTCTACCAAACAGTTTGTGTGCTGTCTGTTTATTAAGAAGCGAACCTGTTTTGTTGTTAAGAAAAGTAGCTTTTTCAGTGGAAGGAGGTGGGAATGTGTCCAGGGAACTAGAGGTAAGTCAATTTAACATTTATTATCAGCAAAAATAATGAGATACTGCAAAGGAAAGTAATAACATATCTAGAAATCAAAAATGTAACAGTGAGTAGTTAACATGGATCTCAAGGGAATGCAATCTTGATAAAAACTTGTTCATTTCTTTGGCGTGATAGTTCACCAAGTAATGTAGGGGATGTCATTTTACAGAAGCCCACGATGTGGTGCCTTATAATACACTAGAGATTAATAATAGAACATGTTGAGTTAAAATCATGGTTAGTGGCCTAAATTATAGTTGGTAAAAATAAAATATCTGTGAACAAAAAGTTGAAAGGCAGATCATTCAAAGATGGTTCCTGGGACTATTTTTCATATTCATGTTGACAAGTTGGCATAAAGGACAACTTCTTGATTTGTGAACATGCGAGGAAGGATTAGTAATGTTGAGGAGGAGGGCTGCAACAAATTTCTAAGATGACATTTAACACATTTTTGGAATAAGCAAGTAATTGGAAAGCAACCTTTTCCCTGGATGTGAATTTTTATATTTTGCCAAGAAATATAAGGTCACTCGTTACTTGGAAAATAAGAATCCAAATTTGGTTGCAGAGTTTGGAGTACAAGTTAAAGATAGTGGAGTCAGGGGACATAGGGAGAAGGCAGGAACAGGGTACTGATTGGAGATGATCAGCCATGATCACATTGAATGGCGGTGGTGGCTCGAAGGGCCGAATGGCCTACTCCTGCACCTATTGTCTATCGTCCATACAAACCACTAAAAGTAGTAATATTTGTTTTGTCTTACTTTATAGCCTTGTTAATGAAACAAACAAACACAAACGTTTATTTCTAGAATGACAAAGTGAATAATGAGTTTCTGGATACCTCTAGTTTCTCTCTCCCCTAACTGTCGGGCTGAAGAATGATCTCAACCTGAAATGTCACCTGCTCCTTTTCTCCAGACATGCTGCTTGACCCACTGACTTACTCCATCACTTTGTGTATATCTTCTGAATAATGATAAGTTGTGTTAAACTTAAAGTAAAATCTTCTTGGCTCCCATATGGTTTGCATAGTTCTAATAGCAGTATGAACAATTGTTTGTAAAATTGCTAGATAGAGGTGCCCCTAAATTCTGAGTGAGAATTTTAGTATTTTGGTATGCCCATCAAACGTTTCAGGTTAAATGGGACAATGTTGTATCTGCTCTATTCTGTGTTAGTAACGGAGTGCGGCAAGGAGGAATTTTGTCTCCTATTTTATTTAATGTTTATATGGATGAATGATCAAATCAGTTAAATAGGTTAAAAACTGGCTGTTTTGTGGGCAACACTATTGTTAATCATCTTATGTATGCAGACGACCTGGTCCTGCTCTGTCCATTTGTGCTGGGCTGCAGCAGATGTTGAAGGTGTGCTCTCAGTATGGCCTTGATTATGACATAAAGTATAATGCTAAGAAAAGCCGCATAATGATAGTTAGAAGCGCTGAGGACAGGAAATCAACTTTTCCGACATTTTATTTGTCAGACAGTCCTCTTGCTGTGTGTGAGGAAATTAAATACCTAGGTCATGTCATATCCGATGACTGGACGGATGACAAAGACCTCTACCGACAGCGCTGTAAAATTTATCTTCAAGCTAACATGCTTATAAGGAAGTTTTCTACATGCTCTGACTCTGAAGTGTTCCCTGTTCAGAACCTACATCACACCGTTATATACTGCTCAATTGTGGTCTAATAATAAGAAAAAGAGTATGCAGAGGCTCAAGGTAGCATACAATGATGCAATGAGGTTGCTACTTCGTGTCCCTAGATGGCATAGTGCCAGTCAATTGTTTGTGTCCACTAGAGTGCCAACCTGTGAGGCACTCTTAAGACAGCTGATGTTTAGTTTCATGTGTCGCCTGGACAAGTCAGAGAACCACATAATTGAAGCCCTAGTCAGCCCTCTGAAAAGCTGCTATAGATTCACTTCTAGGCTAAGACGGCATTGGTGCAATAGCTTGTATACCTTATAGGCTAATATGCAATTTTTAATGTATTTTTGTATCTCCTTATACTGTTTGATGTGTTATATGGACCTGTGTCTGAAATAAAGCTTTAATAATATCCTAAATATCATAACAATACACAAGAAGGCCCAGAATAGATTTTTAGGTTATGATACCAGAAGGATGGGATTTTACAAGGAATAAATGAATCTATCTTTGAAAAAGTGTATTTATATTCAAAATTGAGAGGAACGCTTCAATGAACCCTATGTCTGTGGGCTATCCATCGCAGAGAGCAAATTATGCAAAGACAAATTTGGGTTAGGGCAAGCTCCAAAAGCATATATGGGAGAATGGAATCGAGGGTTACACTTTCAGAACTGGAGAGTGAATGGAACAGGAGGCACAGATTGCAGATGTTGGAATCCTGAGCACAATACAACGAGGAGTTCAGCAGGTCGGGTAACATCTGGGGAAGAAATGGACAGATGCTGATTTTGCTTGGGACTCTTCAGACTGTTCAGGTTTGTGTGGTGCGTGCATCAGCTGAGTAAAAAGTTCTGTTTCTCTGCAATTTCCTCAGAGATGATGGATCATAGCAAAAGTAATGCCATTTGGATACATTTCCAATTCTGAGCAGAGGTACACTTAGATTAAGTATGCTTAATCTTTGATCTTATACCTCCAGTTCTTTATCAAAGCTCATAAAATATTGGTCCTGCATTAGAAATGACGGATAAGGCCATTTATTTTGTGTATCTTATCCATACAATTATTTAGTGCATCAGAATACAGTAACTACCACCCAACCAGAGCCATTCAGTCTGCACAAAGCAGGCTAATTATGTTGAGTAAAATATCTCAAAAGCTTCTTTCAGGCAGTTGAAGATAACCCAAGAGACCGCTCCAATCTGTAAGTTTTTCACATTTGTCTCTAAGGTGAGGTAATTTCCAGCCCTGACAGAAATGGGTTCTGCTCTTGGTTGAAGTTATTCAAATTGGTTTTAACTGCGTGAGCTGACAACCTATATCACCATCCCCAAGGAAAAGAGCCATCTTGAAACATTAACCATTGTTTGGCCCCCAAATAACCTGAATGTGTGATTGACCCCCTCGCCTTCCCATCCCCCTAACTTCATACCCGCACTCCATAACAGTTTGAACAAATTGGCTAAGGGGATCAGAGGGTATGGAGAGAAGGCAGGTACGGGATACTGAGTTGGATGATCAGCCATGATCATATTGAATGGCGGTGCAGGCTCGAAGGGCCGAATGGCCTACTCCTGCACCTAATTTCTATGTTTCTATGTTTCTATGTTTGTATGCATTTTATTCAATGATGTTTCTTAAGGCCTTTCTACATCCATTCATTGCAAAGAGACATTGATTAAGTCCTTGGTCACTGATTAAAATTAGTCTTGGGATAGAAAACATCAATTGTCTGATTCCTTTCCAAAACGCATCTGCTAATATCGCCTGTTAATGGAGTTGTCAACTTTTTTGAAATGTTGGGAGCCAGATCATAGATTCAGTTAAACAGATGGGGTTATGTTTATTTCTAGAAATGTAATACATCAAAATGTGGCATGCTTTTAACAAATGAGTCTCTGAAAGGAAAAGTGCTTTGTAGGGCTGGCTGTCTGATGTGCTTGTTCTTTCAAGTATCAGCGATGAATGGAAGACTGCATGGGGAAAGGGCAGGCAATTAGGGAATGAATGTGCAGGTGAGATGGAGATGAGGAGAAGGGAGACACATGGAGTGATGCCAATATTGCCAGTAAGACAACTTTGAAGGTCTATCTGTCATTTTGCAAAGATGCCACTGTACTATATATGCCTTAATTATCAGATTATTCTGGTCAAAACTCCACCATGGCTTATGAGCTTCACTAAATGTTAATTAGCTACTCTTTTATATTATAATAGTTCTGCACTTAAAACGTAGGAAGCATTGTGGTTTTGCGAAGTGTGTGTGAAAAGGAGTGTGCAGGAAGGATTTGCAGATGCTGGTTCACACCCAAATACACAAAATGCTGGAGTAACTCAATGCATGAGTGCCTTTCTCAAGAGTCAAGAGAGTCAAGAGTGTTTTATTGTCATATGGCCCAGATGGGACAATGACATTCTTACTTGCTGCAGCACAACAGAATATGTAAAAATAGTACATAACGAGGGAAGAGAAGAAAAAGTTCAATAAATAACAAATATAGTGCAATAATAATATAGTATTTTACAGTTCAGAGCTTATTCATCGTTGTGTTTAATAGCCGGATGGCTGTAGGCAAGAAGCTGTTCCTGAACCTGGACAGTACAGTTTTCAGGCTCCTGTACCTTCCTCCCAATGGCAATGGTGAGATGAGTGTGTGGCCAGGATGGTGTGGGTCCGTGATGATGTTGGCTGCCTTTTTGAAGCAGCGACTATGATAATTCCCTTCGACGGTGGGGAGGTCAAAGCCGGTGATGGACTGGGCAGTGGTCACAACTTTTTGTAGTCTTTTTCGCTCCTAGACGTTCAAGTTGCCGAACCAGGCCACGATGCAACCAGTCAGAATGCTCTCTCTCGTGCACCTGTAGAAGATTAGGAGAATCCTCTTTGACATGCCGAATGTCCATAATCTTCTCAGGAAGTAGAGTCGCTGATGTGTCTTCTTTATAATTGCAGCAGTGTGCTGGGTCCAGGAAAAGATCTTCGGAAATATGCACGCCCAGGAATTTGAAGTTATTGAATCTCTCCACCATCGTCCCATTGATATGAACATGATTGTGGGTCCTCATCCTTCCCCTATCCCTGAGTTACTCCAGCATTTTGTGTCCATCTGCCAAAATGCAATTCTTGAAAGGGGAAATATAGAGGCTTTTTGCTTCCCCTTTGTCTCTTAATCTTGTGCACATGCACCTTTCCTCCCACCCGAGTCTACAATGCCCCTCCAATCAGTCCCACTGGTTTCTCTATATTGACTTGCAATTTTCTGCATTTCAACTGTCTTCCTCCAGTTTGCAAGACTCGGGTTGCTGAAGAAGCACACGTCAGTGGTGAGAGTTAAATGGCCTAACATTAGTGCAAGCTCTTAAGTGGCTTTTAACATGCTTCTCTGTGATAGATGGCACTCAGGATTTTGAGAGGAAAGGGAGTCATTTCATAGTTCAGTACAGATAGAATGGCAGACTGCACATTTTGGAAGACGCGTTGAAAATATTGTCAGGTAAATGGTTGAGTGATATAATTAATTTAAATTATAATGTGGTAATTGATTTTACAAATATTGTGAACAACACTTTTTAATTTTAACTATTTTATTCCAAAATATTTAATTATGTTGCCATTGTTATTTAAATATTACAGGCAACTTCACAAGTTATAGGAGTAGAATTAGGCCATTTGACCCATCAAGTTGAGTCCACCATTCAATCATGGCTGATCTCTGCCTCCTAATCCTATTTTCCCGCCCATAACTCTTGACACCCGTTCTAATCAAGAATTTGTCTATCTCAGCCTTAAAAACATCCACTAACTTGGCCTCCACTGCTCTCTGTGGCAATAAGTTCCACGGATTAACTACCCTCTGACTAAAGAAGTTCCTCCTCGCCTCCTTTCTAAAAGAGCGCCCTTTAATTCTGAGGCTATGACCACTGGTCCTAGACTCTCCCACCAGTTAGTCCAGTCAATCTAGCAAATTTGAGGGGAAACATCCTTTCCATATCCACTCTATGCCTTTCATTATTCTGTAAGTTTCAATGAGGTACACCCTTAATTTCATAAGGCATAGAGTGATACAGCATAGAAACTTGCCATTCAGCCCAACTTGCATGCTGACCAGGTTTTGAATTGAATTGAATTGAATCCTTTATTTGTCATTGAGACCTTTCGGTCTGAACGAAATGTCGTTGCCTGCAGTCATACATGTAATAATAAACAACACACAATAAACACAAATTAACATCCACCACAGTGAGTCCACCAAGCACCTCCTCACTGTGATGGAGGCAAAAAGTCTTAGGGTTACTGTCTCTTCCCTCCTCTTCTCCCTCTGCGCTGAGGCCATACCCCACCGGGCGATGGTAAGTCAGTCCCGCAGTTCAAGCTCCGCGGCCCGGGGGTGGTCGAAGCTGCCGCCCTCCAGTCCAGTGGACGCAGCTGTTGCCACGGGAGCTCCGGAAAACAGGCACCAGCCTGTGACCTGCGAGCTCCCGACGATGTCGTCCACTGGCCCGCGGTCGAGCCCCGGATTCAGGTCGCCGCTGCCAGAACGCCGCCTCAGCCACCGGAGCACCGTCTCTGCCCCGCACCGGGCCGCCCACGCGGGAGCGTCTCAGCCCCGCACCGGGCTGCCCACACGGGAGCGCCTTCCAGCCGGGAGCCGGGCCACCCACACGGGAGCGCCTTCCAGCCGGGAGCCGGGCCGCCCTCACAGGAGTGTGTCAGCCCCGCGCCGTCCGCCCTCACCGGAGCGCCAAGTCGTGCCGCTGCCCGAACGACGCCGCAGCTCGAAGACGGCCAGCCTCGCGTTGGTAAGTCCTGGCTGGCTCTATCCCCGGAGCCTCGAGGTCGGTCGCAGGTTGGATGCCGCCAGCTCCGCCATTAGGCCTCAGCTCAGGCGGGGGAAGAGAAGGGGGATACGACAAGAAAGTCGCATTCCCCCGAAGGGAGAGACAGAAAGCCCTGTTTCAGCCCCCCCCCACATAACACAACCTAATAACCAAAAGTATAACTGTACAAGACAAAAAAAAAACAACACAAAAAAAGTAAAAAACAGACAGACTGCAGGTGAGCCGCATCCGTTTCACAGCGCCGCCACTTCCGGAGTTTATTGCTAAGCTCATCCCATTTTCCTGTGTGTGGTCCCATATCATTCTCAGCCTTTTCTATCCTTGTACCTGCCTCAAAGTATGTTAAATATTACCATTATACTCACCTCTACAGCTTATTCTGGCAGCCTGTTCCATTAAACACACTATGTGCATGAAGAAATTGTCTCTTGGGTCTCATTAATCTCTCTCCTCTCATCTTAAACCAGTGCTTTCAGTTATGGACTACTCTACCCTGGGGGAAAAAAGCCTTTGACCAGTCACCGTGAGTTTTGTATGCCTCTAATGTCATCCTTCAGCCTCCTCTGCTCTTGGGGGGGGGGGGGGAAAGTCCTAACCTATCTATCTTCTCTATTAATTACTGGGAAATTATCAGAACTCAAGAGCTTGAGTTATAAGCTCTTGAGTTCTGATAATTTCCCAGTAATTAATTTTGCAATCCTGAAGGCATTCACTATTTCATGAATTTATTGTCAGTGTATCTCCATAAAATCCAGGCCATTAGGCTGGAACTTCGGACACAGGTTTACGGCACAATTTCAAACTGTGCCTCAATCGCCCTGGCGATTTCCAATAGAGTTTTGAAAAATGACGCACGGTTTGGTGCCAATACAAGTTGTGCAGAACCTCAAATGTAGTTCTTTTGCAATGTTTAAGTAAATGTTTAAGGGCGGCACGGTGGCGTAGCGGTAAGCTACTGCCTGACAGAGACAGAGACCCGGGTTCGATCCTGACTATGGGTGCTTGTCTGTACAGAGTTGTACGTTGTCCCTGTGACCTGCGTGGATTTTCTCCGAGATCTTCTTTGTTTTCACCCACACTCCAAAGACGTACAGGATTGTAGGATAATTGGCTTGGTATAAATGTAAAAAGACTGTCCCTCATGTGTGAAGGGTAGTGTTACTGGCCGGTGCGGACTCGGTGGGCCGAAGGGCCTGTTTCCCTGCTGTATCTCTAAATTAAACTAAACATTGGGAAAATGTTACCAGGAAAAAGCCATGCAGTAGACCAGGACATGCATGTCAGCCGAGCATCTGGTACTCTTTTACTCTCTTCCCACCACCATGCACTCCTCCCCAGCACCTTGGAAGTAATTAAAAAAAAAAACGAGATTACTCATTATTTTAGGCTGGGATTTGTCACTCTTGTACATTACATTCTATTAAATATGAAATGAATCTCAATTCATTTCCAAACCTCATTTCATTGAATTAAATAAAAGATCATTTAAATTTAATTATGCATAACATTTGATGCTTATTGGAAGTTATTTATTCCAATAAATCATCTGAAGCTTTCTGAAATTTACTATCAAGTAAATAAACTGACAAAAGGAATGGAATAAAGTAAGTGTTTTACTTTAATTTTGTTTAGAGATACAGCAAGGAAACAGGCGTTTTGGCCCGCCATGTCCGCGTCAACCACTAGCTCTATCCTTCACACTGTGGACAATTTACAGGTCAATTAACCTGCAAGTCTTTGGAACATGAGAGGAAACTGAAGCACCTGGAGAAAACCCACGCAGTCATAGGGAGAACGTACAGCCAGCACCCGTAGTCGGGTTCAAACCCTGGTCTCTGGTGATGTAAGGCAGCAACTCTACCACTGTGCCGCCCTGTTCATTCGAGGTTGAATTTTACCGCATATCCTCGAGGTCCCAAGAATGAATTTGGCCCCGGCCAGACTGCACATACAGCATTGCATATTTGTCAGATGCCGCACCTGAATGTTTTAGTTTTAGTTTAGATAAAGGAAACAGCATGGAAACATGCCCTTCAACCCACCAAGCCTACATAATCATTGCTTACACGTTCATACAAGTTCTGTGTATCCCACTTTTGCATCCACTCTCTACTTGCCCACACCGGCCAATTTGTCCCATTTACTCTAGTATATGGCCTGCTTTTGGCCCATATCCTTCTAAACCTGTCCTATCCATGTACCTGTCTAAATGTTTTTTTCTAAATGTTGTGAGAGTACCTGTCTCAACTACCTCCTCTGGCAGCTTGTTCCGTGCACCCACCACCCTTTGTGTGAAAAAGTTACCCCTCTGGTTCATTTTAAATCTTTTACCTCCGCACCATAAGCCTTTTCCCCCTGGTTCTTGATTCCCCTGCTTTGGGCAATAGATTCTGTGTGTCTACCCAAATTATTCATCTCATGGAGTAGATCAGGATAGACCAGGATACTGGAAGGAAACCCATGCAGTCAAAATGAGAATGAGCAAACAGCACCGGAAGTTAAGATTGAAACTTGGTCTATTGCAGCAGCTCTAACCGCATCTCTATACAAATATGTTTTTGACCAATTTCATTGCATTTCTTTTTAAATCCAGGTGTCCAAGTTTGGTGTTGGCTCTGATCATAGTGCTGTTTTAGTACAAATATAAGTGAAGTCCTACTTCCAAGCAGTGGCCATTTTATAAAGATTGTTCATGTTCATAGATTGAAGGGAAATTCCTCTCCGCTGCTGTTGCAGATGGTATCAACCAGGCTTGTTTCATGGAGACGAGAAACCCTGAGTGAGCCAATCCTTGTTTGGGTTCAACAACTGAAGTCATTGAAGAAGGAAGCGTTGGGCACCTCAGTCCTGTCCTATCATTCAATAAGAATGTGGGTGAACTTATCAATGCTGAACGATGTATTTTAGGAAGATGTACTATTGATGCATAACGTCCAATGCAAATTATAGGTTAAAAGAAGGAACAAGTATGTTCCAGGTCATGAATCAGACTGCCAATGACCTGAAAATTGATTGACACTTCAGGCAAAAAGCCTATGAATTAACCTGCTTGTTAATAATAATGGGTTACAGTTGACAGCAAAAAACAATAGTTACTTCTGCTCACTGCAGGCTATAATTTAATTTATTACATTTGGTAAAACTATTAATGAAAGGAAGTTCAAACTGAATTTCTGATGCAAAACTTGGTATTCAATAATCAACGTGCATCCATTGTGTTGCAAAGTGTTTAATTTGGGTATTACTTCATCGTCTGACTTTTCTGGTGGTGAAGCAGAGATGCTGATAATCAGGTTAGCAATGGCTATGAAACCATTCAGGATTTAAACAAAGTTACTGGGGCATATTTTGGGTGGATTCAAGAGGAGCTTGCAGGATAGTTGCTGGTTATTTAGTTTGAATGAAGCAAAATAGCTTGCTAGATTGCTCAAAGATAAAATGTGTGCTTTGACTGGAATCCAACCATAACTATTCCTCTGTGGCTTGCTATGAAACCAAAGTAGCTTAATTTGTATCAGTCATTTCTTACCAGATGTTTTCTCAGTCAACCTTTGAGGAGTCAGATGGTGCAACCTTTGAGGAGTCAGATATGTGATTCTCATCTTAAGGGGTTCTTATGTTGCAGCATGTATCTCTGCATTGTATTGCAACAGTAACTTGTGACAATGTAGGCAAATTCGAACATTCCAATATTTAGTGTACTGTAGGTCCATCCAAAGACTAGGACCATTATACCAACAAAGGTTTCAAAGATAAGACCCTAAACTTGTAGCAATGATTCTTCTCTTCGTCTTCTTGCGTATGGCGTGCACAGCCTAAAGTTGTAGGACAATTTATTCTATTTGATCTTATTTGATTGTGCACGCTGGGTTGATTGCATTTGTCGAAACAGGGCGTGAGGTTGTAATCTTCCACCCCCAGCAATGATTCATGTTCATAACTGATAGGAGCAGAATTATGCCATTTAACCCATCATATCTACTCTGCCATTCAATTATGGCTGATCTACTGTATCTTTCTCTCTTAATCCCTCTCAAGAGAGAGTTAGATTTTTCGCTCTTAGGACTAAAGGAATTGAGGATATGGTAAAAAGCAGGAATGGGGTACTGATTTTAGATGATCAGCCATGATCATATTGAATGGTGGTGCTGACTCGAAGGGCCGAATGGCCGACTCCTGCACAATTTTTTATGTTAACCCCATTATCCTGCCTTCTTCCCATAATCCCCAACATCTGTACTAATCAAGACTCTATCTATCTCTGATTTAAAAATATCCATTGAGGGCCTCTACAGCCTTCTGGGGCAATGAATTGCACAAATTCACCACCCTCTGACAGAAGCAATTCCTCCTCATCTCCTTCCTGAAGGATCGTCCTTTAATTCTGAGGCTAAGACCTCTGGCCCTAGACTCTCCCACCCGTGCCATAATCATTACTGAAAAACATCAATAAAAGTGGTTGTTACGATTTCATTAGCCATTTATGTGGATCAGATGAGAATCCAGTAACAGAGTTAAAAGCCCTCTCTGAGTGTTCCAAATCCTCGACACCTGCGGGCATTGAGATCTAATAATTTCAAATGGGGGAGGAAAACCTGCAATAAACGAGACCAAATTAAAGTGGTATCACTGAAAACCACCCTGACCACAACAAAGAAAAGTTGCTTTCCTAGTTTTGGTGATGGGTAGGTGGAGTGGTGGAAACTTTGCAGCCTATCTTTGTAGGGCCACATTGAACAGGTAATACAATACTCAGTAAGTAAATGAATAATAACTTGCTTTTATCCATCAGTTAAGGCAGACCACAGAGTTAATGTATCTGCAGATAATGGTCTGAATTGTCAGAAGCAGGCTTTCATACCCCTATTTTAGAGAAAAATGGTCTATTGCACTTTTCCAAAAATTTATGGATTTTAGGGAGTTTTTCACTCGAAGCACAGTCCTTTACGTGTCAGTTTTTCAGTGACAAATTACAAAAAGTGTCCAATCTGGAGCTCTTAAAGCCCAATTTGTTTTACTTTAATCCTGTCTGCTGGGGGATTTTAAATGTGACAGACGTATAAAGAGGGAATACCGTAAACAGATGAGGCCCTGAGAAACCAGAGAATTTATTTATCCAAAAAATAAAAGGCTTGAATTGCAGTAAAGATATTTTCTGATCTCGTATCTCTGTTTCTGTTCATGTGCTCCTAACATTCCCTCACCATCATAACCAGGTCTATTCTAATACTCCACTCAAGGTTCCCCTCCTTGCTTTCCTTCTGGAAACCTGAGCTTAACCAAACTTTCACCAATCGCTGTAGGACTGGAAACGACATTGACTCCCAGTTAAACAGCTTATTTAAAAGTTCTCATGCTTGTTTGAAATCTCTTGAATGCCATTTCCCCAAACCCTCTGCATGTATCTGCTGCTCCAGTTATGGTTTCTTGCCTACCCCTTGCTCACCTATGGAAATCATACATTCAGCTATCTCAACCCAAATCTAAGATCTCTTTCCAAACCTTTGTCTTCCAGGCTCTGGGCATGTATTCACTGGTATTTAGAAGGATGGGGGTGGGGTGTTATAACTGTACAGTTATCTTGGCGAAAGGTATGGCTGGTTCATGAGTGCAGGTCTTGAGAATGACAGCTGGGATATTGTTACAGGACGATGCAGAAAGTGGACCTGTGTTTAATCCTGACCTCTAGTGCTATCAGCATGAAGTTTGCTCTTTCTCCATGTGGCAACATTTAAAAAAAAACCTGTGGATGCTCTGGTTTTCTCCAGTTTCCAAAATTGTGTGGGTCGATCACTTAGCCACTGTAAATTGCCTTTAGAGTGCTGAATGAGTAGGTGAATGGCAGAATATTGTGGAGTCGGGGTAAGTGGGAGTGTACGGGAATGTGGGGGAGAATAAAATTGGATTACAAATTAGCCCACCAGTTTTGGAGACAAAGTCCACTTTGATCTGCCAGGTCTGCTCAGTCAGTACAGGTAGCACCATGATTAATCTTGGTGTGAGGATGTCACTTTCTCTCCACATCTTCCACAGGAATGTCGGAGATAGCGAGGTCAAGTGGGTCTATCCCTTTGCATTGGTTCACTCACTTCCTTTCTAAGCTGACTGTTTCAGATGTGCAACAATGGGTAGCTAGGTTAGCAAACTAGAAAGTTAATCTTTTCTGGTTTTATACACAAATTCATTCAGCGGTCAAATTTAATTGTTCAAATGAACTCCGGGTCCAGTAAATACTGCAGCTGTAATTGGGAGTTGCTTTTTTCTTATTTAGAACTGTTTCAATCTTTCATGCTGGATTATCTAATATTTACAGTACATACAATTACTGTTTATATCATCTGCAACCAACAGATGCTGTGCTAATTGCACTTTGTGCACTAATTTGTCGACTAAATGCTGACATGGAACTTGTACGTGTTTTTCACTGCAGGGATCGGTATATTTGTGTGTGCTGTGTTGCACAAGATTCAACAGATAACACTGTTTTTAATCAGTCATTGAGGGCGGAATGGTGGTGCAGCGGTAGAGTTGCTGTCTTACAGCGCTTGCAGCGCCAAAGACCCGGGTTCGATCCTGACTACGGGTTCTGTCTATACGGAGTTTGTATGTTCTCCTCGTGGGTTTTCGCCAAGATCTTCGGTTTCCTCCAACACTCCAAAGACGTACAGGTTTGTAGGTTCATTGACTTGATTTTGTCCCTATATTAGCTTGGCACAAAATGTAAATTGTCCCTAGTGTGTGTACAGTAGTGTTAATGTGCGGTGATCATTGGTCGGCCCGGACTCGTTGGGCCGAAGGGCCTGTTTCCGCACTGTATCTCTAAACTAAACTAAACATCATTGACAACTGGATGATAAACAAGGGCTCAATCAAATACATAAAACCAGGGGAGCTGAGAGATATCTCGATGCGAGGGTTGACTTCAGGTCAGTATTTGCCAATGAAAACTGTTAAGGGCCTGTCCCACCTGGGCGTTATTTGTGCGTCATTTACGCGACATCATTTACGCGTCACGAGGTATGACGTGTGTGTAATGTGTGCATGGCGTGTGGTGAGACATCGTGGCGTAGGCAGTGATGCACGGTAGCGCACGGCGCCCCAGGATTTGGGGATTCTCAAAATCCTCGCGCGCCACCTGCGTGACGTGCAAATGGCTCCCAAGTGGGACAGGCCCTTGACTCAAAACTCAAAATGATTTGACATCCTTAAGAACACCAAGCTAAAATCATTACATAAGTTTGAGATCCTTGGGACCCCCCACATGGTCCAACGATTTTATTTCCACCTTATCACAAAAGCATCCCAGAACTCTTTAAAAGAACTGGACAATCTTCTAAAGGTAACGGTAAAAGAGTTCCTTCACCTGCCAAGTGAAACCACGGATGGATTGCATATGCAGGGAACCGCTACCGTGTTGCAGTGGTAAAGTTGCTGCCTTACAGCACCAAACACCCGGGTTCGATTCTGACTCCTGGTGTTGTCTGTACGAAATTTGTACGTTCTCTCCGTGACCACGTGGGTTTTCCCCGGGATCTTTGGTTTCCTCCCACACTCCACTTGTAGGTTAATTTGGCTTTGATAAAAATTGTAAATTGTCCCGCGTGTGCAGAATGGTGCCAGGGATCGCTGGTTGGCACAGGTAGTCCGAAGGGCCTGTTTCCGTGCTGCATCTCTAAACTAAATTAAACTGGATGACTGAGTTTTGTTTCTGTTATGAATGACACCAGCAAGGCAATATTTTTGTATCTAATATGGAAAGCAGCATTTGTTGCTGGTAGGTACACAAAAAAGCTGGAGAAACTCAACGGGTGCAGCAGCATCTATGGAGCGAAGGAAATAGGCAACGTTTCGGGCCGAAACCCTTCTTCAGACTGGTTGTTGATTTGTTGCTGGTATTTGTCTTAATTGCAGGTCATCTACTCATGGTGTACATTCGGTAACATGGTAGAGTGGTAGATTCCTCTCAAGGCAGACATAAGTAACCACTTGTGTTCAATAATTTTACACCTATTTTTCTTGTGCATTCCAGCAAATTATCCACTTTATTGATCACTATTGGATTTAAATTCATGCCCTATCTCTTGCCAGTCCACCCTGAACTGGGAGGTTACTGTATCTGTTGTGGGTGGAGTGATGTTACTCCTGCTAAGTGATTGCACTGTTAATGCTTAACAGGAATTCTGAAGTAAAATGCTGAAGATGCACAATGGTTCAATACATTCCCCATCTATAACAATATATGCCTTTATGGGCCAAATGGCCTGTTTCGTGCCGTACAGTTGTATGACTTGGAGGCTGTTTGGGGAGGTTAAATAAACTCAGTTTTCTTTCTTTACAAAAAGAGATTTCAAATGACCCGATGGATGTTTTCAATATCTTGAAGGGAGTTGTTCAATTCGATCATTTCGTTCCATTAAATGAGGTGTTCAAATACTCAGAGACATGGTAAAAATGATATCATCACGTTTCCCCCGCCCCTCCAGTCGAAGGTGCTCACAACAGTAAAGAATATGGGATTACTAATTTAGGTACTAATTTGACCATAAAACTGTTTGTTTGAATTGGGGATTAGGTTTTAACCACTGCAACATAACACTTAAATATAAGAGTTGATTGACTATGGTTTTGTTGCGTTTGAACTCTTAACCAAGAACTGGTCCAATATCATGTCCTCGGCAGACAGGTTTTACTACTTCAGGATATTTCAGGTGACCAGCTACCTGATCAGCTTCTGAAGTTTGAGATTGTGCTCCTGCAATATTGTGTGGCAATTGATGTCAACTTACCATAGTTCAAATTATTGATGAATATTTTTTGCAAATATTTGGCCAATTGCACAAGTGGACTTACCATGTGGACAAACATCAGCCATCCTCGAACATTTCCATTAGTGCCAGAGAATTAATGCCCGCCCATATGAGACAGCACAGTGGCGCAGCAGTAGAGTTGCTGCCTTCCAGCGTCAGGGACCTGGGTTCGATCTTGACTATGGGTGCCATTTGTATGGAGTTTGTGCATTTCTCCCTATTTTGGGTTTTCTCTGGGTGCTCCGGTTTCCTCCCACACTCCAATGACGTACAGGTTTGTAGGTTAATTGGCTTCTGGAAATTGTAAATTGTCCCTAGCATGTAGCATAGTGCTGGTGTACGGGGTGATTGCTGGTGATTGCTGGTGATTGCTGGTGATTGCGGACTCAGTGGGGCCGAAGGGCCTCTTTTCATGGTGTATCTCTAATGTCTAAAGACTAAAGTTTTGGAGTTGTTGAAACATTCCAGTGAAAGCTTAGGTAAAAATGCCAACCACAACTACATCCAATCTCAGATTAATTGTTAATAGAATCATGAAGCAGTTAAGATACATGAAGGTGTCAGAGTAGAACAGAGCCATACTAGGGAATTATTATTCTGAGCTGAAGCATGCCGATGATACAAGATAACTCTTTACATTTGTGGTATTAAGAGGAACAGTAGTAAGTGGATGATCTAGGATCTAATTTAACCACCACAAATCATAGCTGGTGTATTTTATCAAATGTTCTACACCAGTGGGCGAATTAATACCTTCTGTGTTCTGGCCCTTTTCTTTTTTTCAATCCTTGCTTTGTATTTCCCTTTACATTACTGACTGACAAACCAAATATCTGGCATATTCTCCTCATTGTTCATGTTTCTGATATTCCAAGTTTCTTTTATTTTATCTCTGGAATTGAGGACAATAAAAGTCTGTTTTCTCAGCCTCTTGTTTGTTTCCGCTGTTTGATATATCAACACTGCTATTGTTCATTTTATTGAACTTTTTGTTGTTTATTGTTTGAAGATTACGATGTTTACATATGTTGTGCTGCTGCAAGTATGAATGTCATGTTCCGTTTTGGGACATACTGTATGACCATAAAACACTCATGACTAGATAGTAGAAGCTGAAGGAATTCTATCAGGAATTGTGGTAATTATGGGCACAGTCAAGGGACATTACAGAGTATTGCAGAGTTATTTTTCTTTAAAAGTGTTTTGTGGTAATAAATTACAGGAATGAGCCCATTGCAAATGAATAGTCAAAATATTTCAATAGGTTTTTTAATGCTGATTGTTGAGCTGTTATAATTCCAATGTTGCCATATACATGTAATTAATATTTGATGTCCTAATGGTTCCTTATTATTATAAATGAAAGGAGGAAGAGTGCAGTTGAAGGATGATACATGAACCTGTTATTAATTTTTATTTTTAATAACTGGCCAACAAAGGCACAGGAAGGAAGAAATCTTTCTGGCATCAAAAGGCAAAGTAGTATCTCATCCCTTTATGCTCCAACTGGGCTCAAAATCAATCTGATTTCCTGTCTCATTTAGCTCAATCGATAAATGTTCACTTGCAGCAGAATGATGAAATTTAAGTAATGTTATTAAATACCCGTTTGGCTCAATGCCAATGCAATTGATTCCAGCACAAATTGATATATTATTGCCTGTTCCAATGTGTTTTATTACCGCATTAAACATTTGGTCACTCCAAATTTGTCGACGGTTGCCCTGAGTCCACGATCCTTATCTCCCAGTTGACAATATGAATGGGAAAATTATCCATCATCTTTAATTAAACCATGGATGGGCAATGCGTTCCAGTGTACTGAAGTAAATAGTTGATGCATTGGTCGTTGTTTTCTAAAATTCTGCAGAGTGTGGAACATTCCCAAAGGAGGGAGTGGGAAAATCCAGAACAAATTCATTTAAAAGATACAAAATGCTGGAGTAACTCAGTGGGTCCGGCAGCATCTCTGGAGAAAGGAAATAGGTGATGTTTTGGGTCGAGACCCTTTAAGTCTGATGAAGGGTCTCGACCCTTGCGGTACTGGCTAGTAGGGCCATATGGCCTACTCCTGCACCTATTGTCTATTGACCCGAAATGTCAGGTAAACCGACATCTGCAGTTCCATAAGGTCATAAGGAAAAGGAGTAGAATTAGGCCATTCGGTTCATCAAGTCTAATCTGCCATTCAATCATAGCTGATCTATCTCTCCCTCCTAACCGCATTCTCCTGCCTTCTCCCCATAACCTCTGACACCTGTACTAATCAAGAATCTTCTTGCACAAACTACTTTGTCTAATATTATTAGCAGAGAAAATGCTTGAACCTATTATAAAAATGTGATGATGGAACACTTGGAAAATATCAATGAGATTAGATAAAGTTAGCATAGATTGACAAAAGGGAAATGGTGTTTGCCTAGCCTACTGGATGGGATTTTTGAGGGTCTAACTCATAGAACAGATGAGTGAGAAGTGTTGGATGTGGTACATTTGGACCTTCAATGAAGCAGCACAAATGAAGTTAATGAAAACAAGTAAAAGCACATGGGATTGGGGGAATATACTGGCATGGATTGAAAATTGGTTGACATATGGGAAGCAGAATAAATAAATGGTTCTGCTGGGTTGGCTGTCAAGCTACCAGTGGGACGAGTGTTTGTGCCCATATATTAATAATATAGAGTGTTGATTTGGGTGTAATTTTAAATTACATTGAATGACGTGAAACTGGAAGGGATGGAGTTGTGAGGATGCAAAGCGGTTCCAAAGTAATTCAGACACGTTGAGTGAATGGGCAAATACATGGCAGAGGCAATTAACGTGGATAAATGTGAAATCATCCAGTTAAGTGGGAGAATCAGAAAGGTAGCCAATTATTTAATGGTGATAGATTGGGAAATGTTAATGTGATCTGCATGTCCTGTGCACCAGTCAACAAAAGAAAATGTTTAGTTGCAGCAGGCAGTTAGAAGATGACTTTCATTGCAGGAGGTATTGATAAGAATATCTAACAATTTTTCAAGGCTTTGGTTAGATCTTATCTGGAGTTTGGCACATTGAATTCATGCCATTACCAAGGAAAGGATCTGCTTGTTATGGAGGGAGTGCAGCTAAAGTGCAGCAGAGCAGTTTCTGGGAAAGACGGTCTGGTGCATGTGAATCAACCAGTATTGTATTAATTAAAGTTACGATGAATGCAAGGAGATTTAATTGAATGGTACAAAATTGTGACATTCGTAGCCCCACAAGTTAGATGCAGGAAGATTTTTTCCCCAGGCTAGGTGTCTAGAATCTCAATTCTAGGGATCCATGGATCACAATCTCAAGTTAAGAGTAAGATGTGAAGAACTGAGATGAAGATGGTGAATTTGTACAATTTTCTATCGCAGTTGGTGATAGACCAAGATGCTGATGACCCCTACATTACAGGGAGGAGAGAGGTGCCTTCATAGAACACAATACTTATTGCAGTTTTCTCCAATGCAAAGCTGTCAACAACCCATGTGTCTAGAAATGCAAAATAAATGGTTAATTTTTATTTTAATTTATTTTCTAAAACCTCTTGAGAGTGAATTTTAATCCGTATCTCACATTTTTGGATAGTGAAGTGTGAATTATGTAAGGATGAATATTCCGAATGATCATAATGTTGGGGTACATTAAAGATCAAGAAATGCTAAATGCATCTGGGGGCAGGAGGTTGGGAAGGAAGAGGTGGGGTATTGGGGAGATAGCATGAATATAGTCAAAGAGATAGAAAGTCATGGAGTGTCGGACAGATTGGAAATTGACCCATCTCATCCATGACAGCCAAGATGCCCCATCTAAGCTAGTTCCATTTGCCCACATTTAGTCCATATCCCTTTAAATCATTCCTATCCATATTATTGAAGTGAAAAATCAGCCATAATTGTGTTGAATGGTGGCACACGTTTGTAGAGTCATATGGCCTCTACTTGCTCCTATTTTTCTATTTTGATACATCTTTTGGATACTTGAGATACAGACTAACAAATCAAGGGATGTCCCTTTAAATTCCACTGTGCTTGCTCTTCAGTCCAAAGATCCACACAGTTGTTTCCCCATCATAGCTTAGTTTAGAGATACAGCGCTGAAAAACAGGCCCTTCAGCCCACTGAGTCCGCTCCGACCAGCGATCCATGCACATTAACACTATCCTACACACGTTAGGGACAATTTACATTTACATCAAGCAAATTACCCTACCCGTCTTTGGATTGTGGGAGAAAACTGAAGATCTCGGAGAAAACCCACGCAGGTCATGGGGAGGAAGTACAAACTCCGTACAGACAGCACCTGTAGCCTGGATCGAACCCGGGTCTCTAGCGTTGTGAGCGCTGTAAGGCAACAACTCTACCGCTACGCCACCGTGCCACCCTACCTGCTGAGTTTATTTTATTTCCTTTTGTGAGGATTAATATAAAATGTTTAATGCTGTGGTAATTTCTTCAGATCAACCCTTCCATTTTTGATCATTGCCTGCCATTGTCGCTTTAGAATTTTTTTTCTTACTGTTATCTATTTGTATATGTAGCGAATGTCTTTTTGAAATATATATCCTGGCTCTTGCACTAACTTTCTTCCCTCAACAATTTTTGTCATTTATTACGAGCCTGGCTACTTGACTCAAAATCATACAGGACCTGAGAGAGGGTTAGATAACAACAGGGATTTGTCCCACGCAGCATAGACATTCATGCTCGTGTTTCTATTTTAAGCAAAATAAAAATCTCTTTTTAAATTGATAAAATCCTTAAACACCTCAGTTAGCTATCTCATTTGTTATAAATTCTCAGTGAATTTTCTCTCTTTGAAATGTTTCTGTCAAGATTTTCTATTGTTGACTTTCTAAAAAGTAAAATGTTTCCCCAGTTGCAAGTAACAGAGGTCACTGATTAAACATAAGTTAAGACCAAAAGTTAAGACTTTAAGACCCCAGATGAGGCCATTTTGTTTATTCTTTCTCAATGGGTCTTAGGAACTCTCGTCATCAAAGTTCAGGGGAAGTAGAGATTTTGAATATTCATAGTTAGAGGGCGTTAGATAATTGATAAACAAAGGAGTTAAGGATTTCACAGGTAGACACAAAATGCTGGAGTAATAGCATCTCCTGAGAGAAGTAATGGGTTAAGGATTTCAATGGGCAAGTGGACATGCGGTTAAAGTCACAGCAAAGGGCCTGTCCCACGAGCATGCGACTGCATGCGGCAAGCGCGATCAAACCGGAAGCGGGGGCCGCGCGGAGGTCGAGTGTTCCCCGTACAGGGCCTGTCACATCAGCATGCGACTGCATGCGGCGAGCGTGACCAAATCGGAAGCGGGGGCCGCGCGGAGGTCAAGTGATCCCGTACGAGTTGATGTGAAGTTCGAGCGAAGTCCGCGGGAAGTTTGCATGTGACGTACGGCGTCAAGACGCTGCGTACTGCATCAAGGCGCCGCCTACGGCGTAGAGACACTGCGTACGGCATCGAGACACTGCGCACGCCCGTCGAGGCGGTGCGTACGGCTTCAATGCGGCTGCGGGCCGGCAGGCCGTTGCCGCGCGGAATTTTTTGACAGTGTCAGTTTTTCTCAGCCCCACGCGATGTCGGGACCAGCCCCGCACAACTCCATACGGCTCCGGCGATCGAAGTGGGACCAGCCCCGCGAGGCCGTGCGGCTCAAGCGACCACGTTAGGTCGTGCTTGCCGCATGCAGTCGCATGCTCATGGGACAGGCCCTTAACCAATGTTATTGGGCAGTGAATAGGCTTCTATGGGGCATGTGCCCAACTCCTGTTCTTGAGTTGTTTATTCCATGATGTGTTTTGTAAATGGAAGACTGCCCTAAATACACTCTGTGCTTATTTTGCAAATGTTTCCCCCTTCTATGTGCAGATCTAATCTCTTGCCATCAGTAACTTTGCAGCAAACATTTCTGCCTCCAGTTCTGGTTGAGCTCCTAATTATATTTTGTCCCCATCAGTTCTGTTTTTATTTCCTATTCTCAGCAAGGTCTTGCTATTGTTTTAGCTCACAATAGCTCATGCTATTTTTTATGATCAGCGGAACACATCTTCCTTTTCAAAAAAAAATCTTAATTCTATACAAAAAAAACCCCATTGGGAATGATGGTGATTTGTGTTTGTGTTTCCCAACACAGTTGAAATGGTACCAGCTTTCTTTAAAGCTTTACCAGCTTTTTTTGAAGCTGGTTGCAATCAACTGCTATAACTTAGTTTGGAGATTGAGGAAAATTCTGCCAATATGATTTAACTCTACATTAACTAAATCTTCCTTCGAACATTTGGTTATTTATTAGGAGACTTCATCATAGGATGTTTCTAGCCTTATGTATTCTCGGTCAAACATTGCCCTAATGTTCAGACTGGGATTGTTTTAGGCTTGGATTGTTTTCTCTGGGGCCAGAGGTTGTGGGAATAAACATATATGAAATTATGAGGGGTGTAAATAGGGTAGATAGTCAAATCCTTTTTCCTAGGATGGGGAAAAATTAAATAATAGAGAGCATAATTTTAAGCTGAGAGGGGCAATGTTTAAAGGAAGTATGATGAGCAAATATTTTTACACCGCGGGTGTTAAGTGCCTGAAATGGACATTGCAGGTGGTGTTTGAGGGAGATTAAATTAAAAAGACATTTGGGTAGGCATATGGATATGCAGGCAATGGAGGGGTATGGATTATATTCAAACAGATAAGTGATCTTGGCATAATCTTCAGCACAAACATTGTAGACCGAAGGGCCTATTCATATGCTGTACTGTTCTATGTTTAGCAAATTGCCCAATTTTCAGACAAAGGGACTTTAAACAAGTTCATTGTTTCACTTTCCACAAATGCTGCCCAACCTGCTATGATTCCAGCAGTTTTTATTTTTATGCAGCCCTTGGATTATTCTGCATTCCATTTTCCTTTACATGTTGGGATGGGATTACTTGCATTGTTGCATATCAAATGTAACATTCACTGGTTTATAAAACCTTACAGCCATAATCTATTAAATGGTGGAAAACTGTTAAAATAGTTTTTCCATATATATCCTAAATTTGTTATGACAAGGATGACTACACCTCAGTTCTTTTAGTGTAATCCATTGTGATAGTAATTTTATATGGAGCAAGCATCCAGTTCGATGAACAACCAGTTATTGGCGGTGTTAGTTAAGGATGGATGTTCGTCAGAACAGCAGGGAAAGTGTGCTATTCAAGCAGCATTAAGGGCTGATATTTAAAATTCACCTGTCCTCCTGAAATATGCAGTCACAGGGTCAGCTTTAACTCAACATGCAAATAGCTGATGAGAGCTGTGGACTTTGTAGCATCTCCTCAGCATTACACTGGTTAACACATTATGAACCCATAATTTTCTGACCATAAAATGAATTTAGTTTAGTTTATTGTCACGTGTACTGAGGTACAGTGAAAAGCTTTTGTGTCTTGAGCAAGAAAGACTATACATGATTACAATCGAGCTGTCCACAGTGTACAGATACGTGATAAAGGAAATAACTTGAATAAATAAGGCCATAGGAGGAAATAATGAGTGTTGGAAAGCATTCTAAGAATGTGTGAGGTCCATTAATGTTGGGAAATAACTCTTCCAATGCTGTGTGTAACGAGCTACACAGCTGTGCTGGATAATGATGTACTAAGCTATGGTCTGCAATATACTTTTGTCAGATCTTTGAGCATTTGGTTGTTGCTGACACAGCTCTATTTAAACTTTGGGCCACTACACTTTCAGTCAGTTCCACCACCTGTCACAATATATTAATTGCAGCATACATCTTACAAGTTTCACTGGATATGGAATACATTTCTTGTCCACGTTCGATATTTAGCACTGCGTTGCCTCAGGGTGTTGCTTCCCAAGTGATGAGATGATCCTCCGTTGCAATAATCAGGCGGATGGTGACACTGGGAGCTCGCGGGTCCCCGGTGGGAGACTGCTTTGCGGGGCACCGGCAACGGCGACTTCTCCCGCCCGAATTGCGGGGTTGAGAGTGACCTGGAGCGTGGCCTTACAACGCCCGGCGCGGCTGTAAATTGCCGCGGACTTGCTAGCGCCCGCCGGGGGCTCCAACATCAAGACCCGGGGCAGGGCCCTACATCGCCCGGCGTGGCTTTGAGTGGCCGCGGACTTGCTAGCGCCCGCGGGGGCTTTGACCTCGACTTCGGGAGAGGAATGGAGAGCAGGGGAGAGACAAGTTTTGCCTTCCATCACAGTGAGGAGGAGACTCACTGTGATGGATGTTTATGTGAATTGAATTGTGTTGGTGTGTGTCTTGGTTCTTTTTTTGTATGGCTGCAGAAACCAAATTTCGTTTGAACCTCATGTGAGGTTCAAATGACAAATAAAAGGTATTGTATTGTATTGTATTACTATTCCAGTGAATTAACTGCAGTCAACGAGCCTTGGTATTTGTTCCATCGAGAGTGTCAAACTTTAGTTTTACCCACTGATGCTGCATTGTGGCGCCTATTTCTGACACAAAGTTTACCTCCTTAAGCTTTCCTGTCTGAACGATGCAATTGGGTTGGGTTTGGGTGCAGATGTCATTAAAATTGATGTGTTAAGCCCATATCAGCACATTGACTGACCTAGATATGTGAGCGTGAGTGCTGCTACCATAGAAATGTGTTGTGAAATATTCGTTGCAATATAGATGGCAAATAGAATGCACTATAAAAAAATGTCTTGGTTATATTTGAAGCATAGATCTGCTTGTCTTGCAGTGGCAGGAATTTTGCAACTAATGGCGTTAGTTGGTGCAGCAGTAGAGTTGCTGCCTTACAGAGCCAGAGAATCCTGACTACGGGTGCTGTATGTATGGTTTATACGTTCTTCCTGTGCTCGCGTAGATTTTCTCTGAGTGCTCTGATCTCCTCTTGCATTCCAAAGATGTGCAGGTTTGTAGGTTAATTGGCATCTGTAAATTGTCCCTAGCATGTAGAATTGAATTGGAGTATGGGTTATTGTTGGTCGGGTGGACTCGGTGGGTCGAGGGGCCTGTTTCCAAACCATATCTCTAAACTAAACAAGAAGACAAATCAGTATATTTAATATGGGAGAATCTGCACCTATGAGTTCAGCAATGATGGACACAATGGTGCATTAGAGTTCAGTCAAGTTAATTTGTAATATCTCTGACAGCATGGTGCACAGACTGACAATACCCCACGGGTTAGAATCAGAGAATGGAACAGCTTTGAAGACCATTCAGCCCATCATGCTTAGGCTGGCAGGTAGAGGGATTCACTTGTTTGCTCTTCCATTGTACCTTTTGCTTCCCCATTATATCCAATTCCTTTTTGTAAGTCACTACTTAAAACAAAGGGGTTTCATGGCACTTTCAGACAGTTTTTGGATTTCCACTCCTGACATTTGAAAAACCTAACCTTGTGTCATCTCTGGTTGGTTAGTGAATTGACTTAAAATTTCTATCCTTCACTAACAGAATATTCTAACACTGGAAGTTTGTTTTTAATTTTCTGTCAAACCCCTCATGATTTTCATCTCCCTTCCATTAAAGAAAAAAACCATGGCTTTCCCAGCTCGACTGCCACTTTTTAAAATTGCCCCTGAACCTTCCCAGATTGCTTGATGTTCTTTAATAAGGGTGTCAGGGGTTACAGGGTGAAGGCAGGAGAATGGGGTTTAGAGTGAAAGATAGATCAGCCATGATTGAATTGCGGAATAGACTTGAAGGGCCGAATGGCCTTATGCTCCTAGAGCTTATGAACTTCCCCAAACACGGTGACCAGATAGTATCGTCACTGGCAAAATAATTGTCTGTCAGGAACTCTTCACATTTGTAAGTATGCTGATATACATCATGCCAAGAGTCCCATGTGTTTTTTTCTTGCAGGCATCTCAGTTTGTCCTGCCACCCACAAACAGTTTTATACATACAGCCCAGACCATTCTCTTCCTGTCTCTGGTTCAAATGGTGCCACTCGCTTTATATAGCTTTGCTTCTCATTCCTTCTGTTCAAAATAGAATTGCTTCACACTTAAGTGACTAATTTCAAGTTGGCTTGTACCTTCTGAATCTAAACACCGGGGTTAATAGGGTAAGATTGATCATCCGTGATTGGATGACGGAGTAGACTTAACGGACTGAATGGCCTAATACTATTCCTGGGAACTTATGAACATAAATGGCATGTGGTTGCAACATGGAGTGAACCTCTGTTGGCAATTTTTAGGGCAATGCCTTCTGTCATTACAAAGCCAACAATGGGGCATAGCCAGGGGGAAATTCCTCACTTGGGAATTCTTTTTACTGAGGGATTTTATGTTGTCCACCTATGTTGTCCTCTATTTTAGCTTATAATAGAATCATAAGGTTAGGATTCTATCATAAGCTAAAATATAGGACAACGTACTTGGAGACACTTCTGTATTGTTTGTCAACAAGTCAAGTCAAGTCAAGTTTATTTGTCACATACACATACGAGATGTGCAGTGAAATGAAAAGTGGCAATGCTCGCGGACTTTGTGCAAAAAGACAAACAAACAAAAAACCAAACAAACTACAAACAGAATGGAACAGAATCACATATTCTTTTTCATATTAAATATTGTGGGCGGAAGGAAAAAGGGAAAAAAACAGTAATTAAAAAAAAAAGCTGTAGGTGGTACAGTAAGGTTAGTCCCTGGTGAGATAGGAGTTTACAGTCCTAATGGCCTCTGGGAAGAAACTCCTTCTCAACCTCTCCGTTCTCACAGCATGGCAACGGAGGCGTTTGCCTGACCGTAGCAGCTGGAACAGTCCGTTGCAGGGGTGGAAGGGGTCTCCCATGATTTTATTGGCTCTGGAGTTGCACCTCCATAAACATAAGAATTTAGAATTATTTTATTCACCAATTCGGCAAAGACGGGTATTCTGTTTGTCTCTCTTTCCTTCACTGTAAATGACTAAGAATTTGATTAATCGAAGAAAGATGTTTGTAGATGTGAGGAGGTTTCCAGTATTGACTGATGGGTTTGAGGTCTGGGAGGGATGGCACAAGGATTCCATGACCAGAGCTGCTCCCTCACAGCTCATGTGACATCAGTTCGATCCTGGGTTCTTGTGCTGTGTGTGGCTTCTTGTTCTTTCTATGCCTCCAGGTAATGTAGCATCTGTGAAAAAGAATCAAGAGAGAACTACTCAGGTCAACATTTCTTTGTCAGACAGAGGAAAATTAAAAAAAAAAAAGCACTAAGGACCGCAGTAACTCAGCAGGTCAGGCAGCATCTCTGGAGGACATGGATAGGTGATGTTTCAGGCCGGGATCCTTCAGACTCTAAATTAAAAGGCATTTTTAAGATGCAGAGAAGGGGGTGGGAAAATGAATTGGACAAAGAGAATATTTGTAATAAGATGAGGCCAAGATGAGTTATATGGGGTAATCGGGTCAATGGGGCAGTTAAAGGGTGATAATACAGGTAAAGAGGTCTAATGTGTTGCTAATCCAGTGATGGTATTTGTCCATTAGATCAGGCTGTATTCATGGTGATCAAATAACTGAGCTAATACCACATTTGCAGCAGAGACAGTCGTTTCTGACACAGACGAGCATGACTACGGTCATGTTGAGAATGACCATGACAATCTCTTCTTCCGGCTAAGCAGGCAACACAGCATGTGTTTGGATTTGAAGTTATAGGAGATGGCATATCTCAGAGGACAGAGAAGGTAACCACACAGTTTTCTCTTTAAATACTACAGTTTTAATGGAACATTAAGGTTAGTGAATCTTGTTTTCTTCTGTCAGTAAGTAAGAACTGTCATTTTTCAGACCAATGTACTGAAAATCTCGCTCCAGACAAGTTTTGTTTCTTGCAGCAATGTTGAGGTCATGTGTGGGAGTTTTAAGGCTGGGATGAAGTGGGGAGGGTTAGGATTGGGAGGAGGAAGTGCTAAATGGAATGAAATCCCTTAAAATGTAAGGAGATGCAGCTCTCAGTGGGCACGAAGGCACCCGGAGAGATGTAGAATTGTGTTGCACTCCGGGGGTCAACTTAAATTTCAAATGCACAACTGGTTTAATTTTTGGGGCTGTGCAAGTGTTTAGTGTAAGTTTTTTTTTATCACCATTTCGCTGGAATGTGGTACCCATGCTCTGAAGTTGAAATGGTAAATTGCTGAGGATAAAAGGAGTGTCTTCGGCAGGTTGAATTTGCTGTTCTGCAAGGCCATAATCTCACTTCATTGCCAGAATGTTTATGTTGTATCAACCATTTAATGGAACATCAGTGCCTTGAACATTCGAGATCACATCTCTCTCAAAAGATCCACATAAAACAAAGCCATTCTTTTTTTTTCTAAGTCCATATTTTCAAAGGAGATTTCCGTTACGATAAGATTGACTCTATTGTTAGCGGGGACATTAGGGAGGAGTATTCTTTTCCTATCTCTCTCTCGTATATATCTCATTTTAATGGGTAATTCCCATGGTTGTTACTCGAGTTCTAATGCTGATGTGCATGGCTATGCTTGTAACTGCAGGAATTCAAGCATAAGCTCGAGGTTGTTGGTTTTATTATGGAATTTAAAAGGGATTTGGCCTCAAATACTGGCAGTCCTAACTATGAGACCTCCATCCTTGCCAAACAAGCTGAAAAGCTAATTTTTCTTTTCCAAGTTAACTTGGTCTCTTCTTTTGTTTTAGTATTGTGATCTTGTACATGTCCGGTCTCTTTGAAAAGCACGGAGAGTTACTGCGGCTCGATTTTTGGCTCATGTGGTTTTGGAGCTGGAATGCCTCTGAAGTGAGACCAAATTAAAAAGCTATTATAGATGTGCTTGGTCCAAATAGCTTCCTTGGCTGGATGTGAACATTGATTGTGGCGGTGCAGCTGGTAGAGCTGCTGCCTCACTGCATCAGTGACTCTGGTTCATTCCTGATCTCGGTTGCTATCTATGGGAAGTTTTTCCATTCTCCCTGTGACTGGGTTTCATCAGGATGCTTTAGTTTTCTCCCACATCTCAAAGTCGTGCAAATTGATTATTTAATCACCCTCCATAAATGACCTTGACAGTGACGGTCGGAGGTAAAATATGCAAGAAACTGATGAGAATGTTGAGAGAATTACACTGAGAATGTTGAGAGAATTGAGAGAATGTTACAGTGAAAATTAGTGAGAGAAAGAGGTGGATCGATGAGGTTCCTCAATAGGCGAAATTGCTTTGTACAATGGTATAGCTGTTCCTTTTAATATAACCAGCCACAATACAAACTGGCAGTGGAGCAAGAATGGGAATATCAGAAGACTGGCTCACCTGAATGCCAACTAAACAGGAGTTTATAAAATTCCACATGGTCACCAGCATCTACTAGGATGAAAACAGACCATAACCATGGAATACTGCTTGAGATGTAATCTGTTTTTAAATATATAATTTTTCTTTTAACTTTGTGCCTAAGATTTTCAAAGCATAACACAGCCAAAATATTTGCTGTATTAATTAATTGCTGTTCTGAGATAGATGTCGGACCAAAAAACTAGATCAATTAAGTCGATATAAAAAAACATAGACTGTTCTCTGTTCACATTTTCACTTGACTTCGAACCATTGCCTAATTGAACAGCTATTTATCTCTTCAGTTCTGGTTGTTTGGTGAAGTGATTTTGTTTTTAAGTGTCCACCTTTAGCCTTCAACATGTGATAGTAGTAGGCCCCCCTCGGTCATGACTGACCATGGGTGATGCATCCTAGTTTGCAGGTGATGTGTGGTCGGATGTCATATGGAGGACAGGCTGTTGCCCATGCAGCACGTCCCCCCTCTCCATGTCGCGGATCGATCCAAAGGAACAGCAGGGCTGTTACAGTTTGCCACCAGCGCCATCGCAGGAGCTGCCAGAGCGAGGTTGTAGACCCCAACAAACTGCCTTCGGGGCTCCGACTCCGGATTTTCTTGAGGTTTACTCCAGGATCCTTTTCCATGACTGGATATGGCCACAAGGCAGTGGAGGTTTTAAATCAGGATTTTCCCTCTCCTAGATGGACTGCCTTCCCAGGCAGACGAGCCCCATCTTCCCATGACTCATGGGGGTGGGAGCGTCTACCTTCCCGTGCAGGTCTATAGCACCTGCCCACTGCCCATTCAACATGTGATGGGCTGCGAATATGACCCTGACAGATTAGTCAAAAGAAAAACACTAATCCTTGTGTCAAAAATATAATTTGTATTTTAGTCTGCAGTGGAAAGTCCTTATTCTACTTTCTGCTCTGTCATTTGCAAAGTTTAGCTACACTTCAGATTTTATTGTCAGGTGTACGGAGGAATAGTGGAAAGCTTTTGTGTCGTTCTCACACCTCCACCACATCGTGCAGCCATGTTGTGTTTTAGTTTAACTTACGATTCAGAGCCTACGGTACTCATTTCGATGGTCTCTGAATGTACACAAATTAAAGTACTTGTTATGATATATAATGACTCTGTATCATAAGTACTTTGCACACTGACCAGCCAGCAGAAAGACAATACGTGATTATAATCAAACTATATTAATACCATTATTTTTTTAAAAACTTATTCATTAGTTTACTCTTCCTTCAAGAATAATCCAAAAACCGACTTCATTCTGTCTTTGTATCTTTCTAACCCCATTATTGGAAGTACTAACTCTTGCAGTATTAATTTCCATTGACAGCCAAAGGATTCTCAGTCATGGTCATTCCTTCAGTTTCTGCACATTTTTCCCGTAAGGGTAATCCCTTATCCCTTATCATGTATCTATTCATTGGAAATGGATTGATCGTGATCATGAGTTGTCTTTCTGCTGACCGGTTAGCATGCAACAAAAGCTTTCCACTGTACCTCTGTGCATGTGACAATAAAATAAACTGAACTAAATAAACGAAACTAAAACACAAAGGTCTGGATTAGCTCAGCAGGTCAGGCAGCATTACTGGAGGACATGGGTGGGTGAATTTTCAGGTCGAAATCCTTTATTAAACCTGACCTAAAACATTGCGTATCCATGTCCTCCAGAGATGTTGTGTGATCTACTGAGACAGCATCTGCAATTCCTTGGATATCTCTTGGTTCTGGAAGGGCATTGAAGCATAGATTAACTCTTTCCTCCTCTTGTTTGCTCAAATAGACAACACAGGACATCAATGGGAGACGAATCTAAGATATATTCTAAGGCCAAGGACATTGGAAACGTTACTTCTACTCTTGTGCAGACCAAGCAAAGATCAATTAGTTTGTCCAGCTTGCATAAAAGTAAATCTCAAAAAACTGGGGAGAAAGAGGGGAAACAGGACCCCGAGGGGTAACTTTTTAGTAACTTTTTCATGCAAAGGGTGGTAGGTGTATGGAGAGCTGCCAGAGGAGGTAGTTGAGGCAGGAACTATGGATAGGACAGGCTTAGAGGGATATCACCAAATCCAAGCAGGCGGGACGAGTTGGGCCAAAGGGCCTGTCTCCATGCTGTAAGACTCTGATTCTGTTGCCCCTAATGTGCACATTACAATGTTCCTGTACTTCATGTACTAAGTTACTTTAAATATCTAATTAGTCTGCGTTGTGACTAAATATAATGGCTCTCATAATGCCCATGTAAATAATTAATCTGGCTTTGTGACACTGTCTGAGGCACAATTAAATAGCTTTAAATAGTTTTAATCCCTCTTTAAATAGTTTCATATGATCTTGAATGCAAGTTGAAAATTAACATTGTTGTGTTACAGATTTAAGATAATTGGCAAAATGGCTGGTGGAGATATGATATTTCTACATGCATTCTTTCAAAGTAGTGATTGAAACACAGCTTCCCCCTTGAATATCATGCTATGATTTAGTTTCATACAAACATATCCCTTTGTTTGAAGAGTGCTACTCCAGAGGACTGGTGGAGCCCTTGGGTAAGATCTAATCTTTATCGCTGTTTGAATCAGGCCCAGGGATTCTGCTAGTGTGCCGCTAGATTTATGTTGAGAGATCAGCAGAGCTACCATGTAATTTTAGAGTAGTACATTTCTGATAACTTATCATCAAGATTGCAAAACATTGATTCCTGAAGCCTAGGGGGAGTGAGATCAGAAATCAATCTCTCCTGATTATGGGGTTTCTTATAGTAAAGGCCAGTGACGTTAAGCTGAAGAAAATATCTAATGCAGTCTAATATTTGATATGATGACCTGGATTTTATGTTGTATTGATGGCAAAACGGCTGGTGTTTTCCACCATCGGGGATCCAGACAGCAACAGTGAATGCTGCATGCACAACTAAATCCAGAGGGTGCTATCATTTATTCCCAGGACTTAAATATGATGGCCGGCTGCAACCTTTTCCAGGTAATCTCCAGATATGAGTGGGATCGGAAACGTTCACATTCAAGGGGCTGTCCCACTGCGGTGACCTAATCCGCGAGTTCAGAGGAGTGTCTTCGACCTTCAAGCTTGAGGGCACTCGCCTGGAAAACCTCGAGCTGGATCGACCGTCAGCAATGAAACCGCGAGCTGGATCGACCGACTGCACACGCGCACACACACGCACACACACACGCACACACATGCACACACACAAACACAAACACAAACGGGAGCACTGTCTGAAATTCTCACCCGCGATGAAGAGGAAGGTAAAATACGGCTGCACAGTGTACGGTAAGTCGTTTAGAGAGCGCGAAGGGGGAGAGAAGGGGGGGGTGGGGGAGAGAAGGGGTGGAGACACTTTTAAGAAGTCAGACAACGTTTAATAAAGTTTAACCTACCGGTCAGTTTTCCTTGGTCCTGAAAACTCCAATGATCTAATGCCCGGTCAGTGAAGGAGATTGCCTACGGTTGCCCTCGACTGCCTATAACTAAATAGCGTCCCCACTCCACTGCACTACGAGTTAAAAAGAACCATGCCACCAATTTTTACTTGCTGAAAATTTTTCAGCATGCTGAAAATTTTTCCATGAACTAGCTGAGGCCGCGAGTATGCGAGAACATCGCTCGAGCAGGAAGGAGAGTTCCAGTGACCTCATAGTAGCAATGTTACAAAATTTTGAGATTTAAAAAATCAAGTCTGTAATTTATCCCATCAGATAAAGCATAACAATAAGTTTAATTTGACACCTAATTCACTTTCATATCTCAAGTATTTAAAAAGTTATGGCCATTTTCATACTCGGAAATGAGCATCTTGTTCCCTATTGATTTTCTATGGACATAACAAAAAAGCTGTGATCGTGAACAGTCAAAAGCCCATAACTTTCTTAAAAATTAAGAGAACTGAATGAAATTTTCAGTTATCATAGATTGAAGCATTCTGAAACAAATATAAAATAATCTTACTTGGATGACCTGAAATCAAAGCATATAATTAGTTAGTTACCTAATTGTAGCTAATTTCAGACTTCAATTACTAGATCTAAACATCTATCCATTTCTTAATAAATGATTAACATTTTTAAATAGCCTAAATGTCCAAATAATATTCACAAATAATTCACAATAAAACATGATTTTTAAATCTCATTTACATTAATTTATAGGCCAAATGGAAGGAATTTAGTGTTCAATTGCTGTAAATAAATGCCCATTTAAATCAGCTTTCCAGTGGGTCCCTGTGGAACGCGCTGGTTTAGAACGTTCACATTGCGGTAGATTTGTGCCCCAAATGCCCAGAAAAATACTGCGGGATATAATGGGCCCAAAATGAGCTACTCGCAATATTAAACTTTGTATAAAGGGATCTTTAGAAGCCCTTTTTAATGTAAAAATATACAGCATACCTTCTGTGGTTTGCTTTATGAGACCCTGCGGTTGCTGGCGGTCGCGGGTTTAGAGATTGATTTTTAAACTACTATAACTATTATACGAGGCCTTTAAAACTAATAATAGCTTTTGCGACGGGGTCTTCCAGCGATTTTTCGTTAATAATTAACTAGGCTGAACATCTTCGATTTGAACAGCCTAGAGAAAATCGCGTTTTAAACCCGCCCCCCTCTAAACGGCGCCAAAATCGCGCACACCCGCAGCGGCAGATGTTCAACGACGCTTCAGGTAGGCTTTGCAACATACCTACTCATAGGACCTCCTAGGACCAGGTGTCGACCATGCTGCGAGTTTGAGTAGAGGGCAAACTCTTCTAAACTCGCAGTATAGGTCGCCGCAGTGGGACAGCCCCTTCAGCATTTAATATCCTCGGTGGCAAAACTCCTAGAAGTGCATGAGTTATAACTAAGTTTTAAATTAAAAATTGTACCAACATTACAGCTTGGCAAACTATCTAAACTTAAAACATTAATTGCAGACTGCCATTTTCTCAATATGTAATGGAATATTCATAAAATATATGAATATTAATAGTTTATAATATTTCGGTTTTGACTTTAATATTATGCATATTCTAGTCTTTAAACTTGGGCTGTGCAAAGTGTTTAAGTGTTTGGTAATAATTATTTTAATTTACTATGTTTGAGAATCCTTGATTCGACTGCTTATAAGCCTGATAAAGCTGGTGTTTCCTTGAAATTTGGCGCCTAAGACTGATGGAGAGAAATATGCACCAGAGATTGCAAGTCTTTATGGGCATGTTTATTTGAGGTTACAAACATGTGCCGCTGTTTTGCAATTGACCACAATATGTCAGCCAATACTAATACAATTTGTCAGTAGAAAAGAAGAAGGAAGCCTTCGTAAATAGAACATAGTCTCTTTGCAAATTCATATGATTTGGGGCTTCGTGTTTGGAGGATTTATGGTTTGAGTATATCTGGGTTATCCTGACCTTTTCATATTTCTTGCCACAATAATAACGTTGCACAAAAGATTTAGTGTTTATTTTTTCTAGAATCAATTATATTTCTTGTCTCCAAAGACTTCTAACATCGGATGTTTGGTGAAAGCTTTTCTAACTACCTTTGTTTTTCAACAGCAGCTCAAAATTATACAGCAACTTTTAATATGGTAAAGTATTCCTGAAGCTAGCCTATTCCTAGTATGTAAAAGTTAGACCGTAATAAATTAAAAATAAATCTTAAACAATTTGTGGCTATATATTGAGAAATATTGGCATATTAAATGGTGCCATGAGATGAGTAGGCATCATCTTACATGAGATCTTGCTGGTTACTTACCAACCAAACAAAAAAATTGTTCCGACAAGTTCAGTCAATTGAATAATAGAGAATATTAATAAATAATAATACATTTCCTTTCAAACTCGTGAGATTTTTTTACATTTTGAAAGATCCTCGTATCCTTTTTTTCAGAGGTCACTTCATACCTGTTTCCATATTCCGTACCATACTCAGATGTGGTGGGGAGGACTTTGGTGATCTTTTCTTAACCCTGCTTAAGGCGCAAGGAATATGTTCTATTTTCCTATAACAGCTCGCGTTGGTAGATGTGATTGTGTTTATCAGCACCAGGGACACAGTTCAATCTTGACCTTGGGTGCTGTCTGTTTAGAGTTCGCGTATTCTCCCTATGACCACGTGGGCTTCCTCCTGGATGCTCCGCTTCCCTCCCACATCCCAAAGACGTGCAGGTTGGGAGGTTAATTGGCCCCGAGTATGTTGGGAGTGGTTAAGTGGAATAGACAATAGGTGCAGGAGTAGGCCATTCGTCCCTTCGAGCCAGCACCGCCATTCAATGTGATCATCCCCAATCAGTTCACCGTTCCTACCTTCTCCCCATATCTCCTGACTCCGCTATCTTTAAGAGCCCTATCAACCTCTCTCTTGAAAGTATCCAGAGAACCGTCCTCCACCGCCAAATTTCCACAGACTCACAACTCTCTGTGAGAAAAAGTGTTTCCTCGTCTCCGTTCTAAATGGCTTACCCCTTATTCTTAAACTGTGGGCCCTGGTTCTGGACTCCCCCAACACCGGGAACATTTTTCCGGCCTTTAGGGTGTCCGAACCCTTAACAATCTTAAATGTTTCAATAAGATCACCTTTCATCCTTCTAAACTCCAGTGTGTACAAGCCAAGCCGCTCCATTCTCTCAGCATATGACAGTCCCGCCATCCCAGGAATTAACCTTGTAAACCTACGCTGCACTCCCTTAATAGCAAGAATGTCCTTCCTCAAATTAGGGGACCAAAACTGCACACAATAGTCCAGGTGTGGTCTCATCAGGGCCATGTACAACTGCAGAAGGACCTCTTTGCTCCAATACTCTACTTCTCTTGTTATAAAGGCCAACATGCCATTCGCTTTCTTCACGGCCTGCTATACATGCACTCTTACTTTCATAGACTGATGAACCAGGACCCCCAGATCCCATTGTACTTCCCCTTTTCCCAACATGATGCCATTTAGATAGTAATTCCTGTTTTTGATACCAAGTGGATAACCTCACATTTATCCACATTAAACTTCATCTGCCATGCATCTGCCCAACCTGTCCAAGTCACCCTGCATTCTCATAACATCCTCCTCACAGTTCACACTGCCACCCAGCTTTGTGTCATCTGCAAATTTGCAAATTTGTGTCATCTGTAACTTTGAATCCCTTCATCCAAATCATTGATGTATATTGTAAATAGCTGCGGTCCCAGCACCGAGCCTTGCGGTAGCACACTAGCCACTGCCTGCCATTCTGAAAGGGACCCGTTAATCCCTACTCTTTGTTTCCTATCTGCCAACCAATTTTCTATCCATGTCAGCACTCTATCCCCAATACCATGTGCCCTAATTTTGCCCACTAATCTCCTATGTGGGACCTTATCAAATGCTTTCTGAAAGTCCAGGTACACTACATTCCCTGGCTCTCTCATGTCCATTTTCCTAGTTACATCCTCAAAAAATTTCAGAAGATTAGTCAAGCATGATTTCCCCTTCGTAAATCCATGCTGACTCGGACCGATCCTGTTACTGCTATCCAAATGTGTAGCTATTTCATCTTTTATAATTGACTCCAGCATCTTCCCCACCACTGATGTCAGCCTAACTAGTCTATATTTCCCTGCTTTCTCTCTCCTGCCTTTCTTAAAAAGTGGGATAACATTAGCTACCCTCCAATCCACAGGAACTGATCCTGAATCTATAGAACATTGGAAAATTATCACCAATGCATCCACGATTTCTAGAGACACTTCCTTAAGTACCATGGGATACAGACCATCAAGCCCTGTGGATTTATTAGCCTTCAGTCCCATCAGTCTACCCAACACCATTTCCTGCCTAATGTGGATTTCCTTCAGTTCCTCTGTCACCCCAGATCCTCTGGCCACTACTATATCAGGAAGATTGTTTGTGTCCTCCTTAGTGAAGAAAGTACCTGTTCAACTCATCGGCCATTTCCTTGTTCCCCATAATAAATTCACCTTTTTCAGTCTTCAAGGGTCCAACTTTGGTCTTAACTAATTTTTTCCTCTTCACATACCTAAAGAAGCTTTTACTATCCTCCTTTATATTATTGGCTAGCTTACCTTCATACCTCATCTTTTCTCCCCGTATTGCCTTTTTAGTTATCTTCTGTTGCTCTTTAAATATTACACAATCCTCTTGCTTCCCGCTCATCTTTGCTATGTTGTACTTCTCTTTTATTTTTATACTGTTCCTGACGTCCCTTGTCAGCCACGGTCGCCCCTTACTCCCTTTGAAATCTTTCTTCCTCCGAGGAATGAACTGATCCTGCACCTTCTGTATTATTCCTAGAAATACCTGCCATTGTTGTTCCACTGTCTTCCCTGCTGTTATCTTTCCAGTCAACTTTGGCCAGCTCCTCCCTCATGGTCCCATATTATTCAACTGTAACACTGACACCTCCGATCTACCCTTCTCCTCTCCAATTGTAGATTAAACCTGACCATATTATGGTCACTACCTCCTAATGACTCATTAACTTCAAGTTCCTTTATCAAATCCGATTCATTACATAACACTAAACCCAGAATTGCCTTCTCCCTGGTAGGCTCCAATACAAGCTGCTCTAACAATCCATCACGAAGGCATGATATAGAATGATATAGAACTGGTGTAAAAGGGTGAACAATGATCAGCGCTGGCTCTGTGGGCCAATTGGCTGTTTCCATGCTCTATCTCTAAACTGAGAGATAATCCTCCACTCATGCATTATGCATGACTGTGTCTCATTTGATTTTGTCGAGCAAAACTAAACTGAATAACTGGAAATCTGAAACAATGATTAATTATAGAGAATGGGCATTTCACTGGGCTATATGGCTGTGGTAGGCCATGTGTCTGATATAATTCATAGCTTTGATGCATTATGTGTCCATCATGTGCACACTGAAAAAGGTTTATTATATGCACAGTTTCTGCATTATTGGATGGAAATTGTAGTCCTATATAACTTACATTTACACTGACATGCAGCATAGTGCAGTTCTCCACTTGTTGCATTGAACTACATAGTTGAGCATTAAGTTTTAAAATGGTCCATTTCACTGTTATTTCTGGCACTTTTTAATCTGCTCACATTAATGGTCATATCTTGCTAAGTCTTAGATAAATTGGATCTGGACCTTGTTAATTAAACAGGTTGAAAATATGATTGGGATTGAATAATATGACGATCATCATTTTGAACTTGGTTGATAAATGAAAAATATTCCATTGCAATGCAACCTTTGATTTCTCCAGTGCTGATTATTTTCCGTACCTTTTCTTGTTGATTTGCAGCAGTAATATTTTTTAACTTTAGGTTTGAACTTCATAATTAGCTACTCTTAGCAAGTAATTATCCCAGCCATCTGTTTCACCAATGAGGTCACAATTATCATGAGAAAACCACAGCTAATAAAATATTTTTAATTTACATCCTTCTAATATTCATGACATTGTTGCATAATTTATTGCTGGTGCATTGACAGCTGAAGTTGTGAGATGTTCAACCTCTATTTAGTCTTGTCATTGCAAAATTCAAAACTGCTCAATGAAGCTATTTTCATTGATCCATTCATTGGTATTCCTGAAGCAATCAGACGGTAACTTGCATTTATTTTCAGCTTCTGTGTCCTTGGGATGTGCCAATTGACTGGTCACAAAGTTTTGAAGTGTAGATATTGTTGCTAGGACATCGACCAGTCCATTGACTCTAAGTATTGGTGAAGGATATCATCTGTTTGCACGAACCAGCACTGTATGGCATTCTGTACTGGGTCCTTTAACTTTTGTTTCTGCTTGTAGAGTAATGAGCAAAAGCAGATGAAATGTGTAGGAAGGAACTGTAGATGTTGGTTTAAACCGAAGATAGACACAACATACTGGAGTAACTCCGGGACAGGCAGCATCTCTGGAGAGAAGGAATAGGTGATGTTTCGGGTCATGACCTGAAACTCTACCTGAAATGTCACCCATTCCTTCTCTCCAGAGATGCTGCCTGTCCTGCTGAGTTAATCCACCATTTTGTGTCCATCCAGTGAGTAAAAGCAGAGGCAAGCAGTCAAATTTTCTAAAGTGTGATTGGGACATGGAATGGTGGGCATCTTTGGTTGTGTAGCCGTGGTATAGGGTGTTTGGGCTTCTGATGGGACATATGCACTATCTTTCCTCCTCCCTCTCGAACTACATCAAAATGCATTAAACTTGAATTGAATACTTTATTGTCACATGTGACAAGTCACAGTGAAATTCTTTGCTTGCGTACCCAAGATATGCAAATAGTCGCCCATAAAGGGCGTAAACTTAAACTTATTGTCATTTGTTTAAAGCATTTGAATTCTGTCATGCATTTATGAGCTGTGCTTCCTTTTATCCTTCAAACTTTAGTTGTTATTATTGAATCAGAACTTCCCTCTTTATTATCTGACCATTTTAAACCTTGGTGGTGATATGCTGCATTGTAGATATTCACATTCCATTAATCAACTTAGTATTCACATCGTTAACAAATGAACCTGTGACCAATGTGCACCCATTCAACAATGTTTATGCTATAAAACTGTATTGTATGATCAAATTTGGGTTGTGTAAGTGTCCAAAGTAGAGTGGTGTGTTCAGGAGATCAAACGGGTGAGGTTTTTATGGGAGGAATTATAGGGCTGCATGAGATTCAAGGGAACTAATGGGCCAGTCTGTTAAATCTGAAGTGCGTAGAATTTTTTTGTCAAATGGCAGTGAAACTAAGGCTTTCTCTGGCCTATGTAGGCTAGAGTCATGGACTCATCCAGCATGGAAACAGGCCTTTCAGCCCAGCTTGCTCCATCCATGCTCGTCCCACCTGCTAGCGTTTGGCTCTTGTCTCCCTAAACCTGTCCTATCCACGTATCTGTCCAACTGTCTTTTGAATATTGTTATGGTATCTGCCTCCCTTGCCAGCTCATTTCAATTTCCCACCACCCACTGTGAAAAATTTGCTCGTCAGGTTCCGATTAAATCTTTCTCCTTTCACCTTAAACTTGTGTCGTCTGGTTCTTAATTCCCCTGCTAACCTGTCGCTTCCCTTCATGATATTATACACCTCTATAATATCACCCCTCATCCTCTTGCACTCCAAGGAATAAAGTCCTAGCCTGCCCAACCTCTCCTTATAGCTCAGGCTCTTAAGTCCTGGCAACATCCTCATAAATCTTCTCTGCATTCATTCCAGCTTAACATCTTTCTTGCAGCAGGGTGACCAAAACTGAACACCAGCGTCTTGTAGAGCTGTAACATAACATCCCATCCTCTAAACTCAATATAGACATAAAGTACTGGAGTAACTCAGCGGGTCAGGTAACATGTCTGTGGACGTTTCAGGTCTGGATTCTTCAGACTCTTCATCCTTTGTCTCCAGCAATGCTGCCTGACCCGCTGAGTTACTTCAGCACTTTGTGTCTATCTTTTGTATAAACCATACCAAAAATTGATTAAACAGATCTAAACATTAGATGTTTTGATAGGTAAATATTTCAAAGATCAAGGACTTGAGAGTTGGGAGCTGCCAGAGAATAAGAGTTGAGGCCTGCAGAATAGTCATGATCATATTATGTTGTAGGGCAGGCTTAAGGGGACTGGTGGCTTGCTCCTGCTCTTTAAAAAAAAATAATATTTGTATTCATCAACTTATTTCGGAATGAAATAAGTTGATGAAACTTATTTCGGGGGGGGGGGGGTTCTTAAGATGCAGGAAGTGAATTTCTGCTTAGGTTGTCTCGAGTCATGAAGTCTGGTCTTCAAAGTGGGATAGAAGAAGAGTTTTTAAGGCAGAGGTTGTCAAGGGTGTGAAAAGTTACCACAGATGGATTGGAATGCAGAATGAGTTTACAGACAGATCAACTGGCCTCATCAGCAACAACGATGAGTCGGCCTACAGGGAGGAGGTCCAGCACTTAGCAGCATGGTGCGCTGACAACAACCTGGCCCTTAACTCCAAGAAGACCAAGGAGCTCATTGTAGACTTCAGGAAGTCCAGGGGCGGCACGCACACCCCCATCCACATTAGCGGGACGGAGGTGGAACGTGTTTCTAGCTTCAGGTTCCTGGGTGTTAACATCTCCGATGACCTCCCTTGGACCCACAATACCTCAACTCTGATCAAGAAGGCTCACCAGCGTCTCTTCTTCCTGAGGAGACTGAAGAAGGTCCATCTGTCTCCTCAGATCCTGGTGAACTTCTACCACTACACCATCGAGAGCATCCTTACCAACTGTATCACAGTATGGTATGGCAACTGCTCTGTCTCCGACCTGAAGGCATTGCAGAGGGTGGTGAAAATTGCCCAACGCATCACCGGTTCCTCGCTCCCCTCCATTGAGTCCGTCCAAAGCAAGCGTTGTCTGCGGAGGGCGCTCAGCATCACCAAGGACTGCTCTCACCCCAACCATGGACTGTTTACCCTCCTACCATCCGGGAGGCGCTACAGGTCTCTCCGTTGCCGGACCAGCAGGTCCAGGAACAGCTTCTTCCCAGCGGCTGTCACTCTACTCAACAACGTACCTCGGTGACTGCCAATCACCCCCCCCCTTGGACACTCCTCCCACAGGAAAAACACTATGTCTGTATATAAGCTAATGTAAATATTTATTCAAATCATATGCTATGTCGCTCTTCCAGGGAGATGCTAAATGCATTTTGTTGTCTCTGTACTGTACACGGACAATGACAATTAAAGTTGAATCTGAATCTGAAATACTACCTTGAGGAATGACCGAGCTGGTTTGAGGAGCCAGGTGGACTACTCTTGGTCCTAATTTTTATGAGTCCTCATGGGTTCAACAGAAGGCTGAAAAGTCTGAGTTACTAAACTATTGGCTGCAGACAGAGGCAGTTGTTGGTGGGGATTGAAATCCGTGCTGGCCTTAGAATTTGTTGCAGGTGCTGGAAATAATTGTAATGGTCTTAACAATATACTGCAGCTGAAGGTTGAAAATTCCTTCAAGACTGGATGCCTGGAAAGCACTGATGGCACAGTGACAATGGAGTGCCAGAGAAAGGATCAAGCGAATTGCCAATTTTTTTCCACTGTTGAAAAGATGTCAATAAGTTATTAGTAAGTAAATTATAGCATTGTTGGTGATCCTGTCAGTGTTGTAGACATTTTGTTATCTCTGAAATAATAAATAATGTGGCTGAGGTTGCCAGTCTCGTCTCCAGTTACAAATAGGGCAGATTGCTTGCTCTGGGAATAACAAGAAAATGCCTGACATAGTCCCTGTTCAATTATGAAGATTACTTTCTTAATTGGTAAAATTACCATTGAATTGGGGTCTGAGAGTTTAGATTTCTACCTGTTGCTTCAACAACCTTTGCCAGACTCTACATCTTTGATTCGAGCACTCTAGGATTTTTGGAGCGCGAGAGATGAGTAATAATCCTGAAGGTGTTTGCTTTTCTTTTCATGGGTCTCGGTGGAGTTTATATCCCATTCTAGATATTATTTTCTATGTTAGTCAGAGTGAATCAATAATAACTGGAAGAAGCATTTCCATCACTCAATGACAGCAAGATGAAGGAGTTCGTTTTTGACATCAGGAATTTTGGCAGTGTACGTGCCCCAGTCAGCATCAATAGTGGTTGAGTGCTTCAAGTTCGAAGGTAGAAATAACACCAACAATTTGCCTTGGACCTACCGCATTAAAGCTATGGTCAAGAAAGCACACTTACCTCTACTTCCTCAGAAGACCAAGATGATTTGGCAAATCACCAATGGCTCTTCCCAACCTCGACAGATGCACTGTAGAAATAATCTTTTTGGGATGCATCACAGCTTGGTTTGACAGTTCTCCCCAAGACCGCAAGAAATTGTGGAATTGTGGATACAAATTCTTCCAGGGCATTAAGGTCATATTGATTCCTTGAAATAAGTAGAAGGGTCTCCATCCGAAACATCACCCATTCCTCCTCTCCAGAAATGCTGCCTGTCCTGCTGAGTAACTCCAGCATTTTATGTCTATCTTCCTTGAAATAAGTTTCAGTAATCTGTTCCTCTCTCTTTCTCTCTCTCTTGGTTCCATTGATACATTTTTAACACGTTTTTAATATAACAAGTGAATCTTGCTGCCAGCAATTTCTTTTACAGTGTTGTAACTTTTGTGTTTGATTTACTGATCATATTCGTTTGTAATCTTATATTCTCTTACAATTTAAGAGATCATTTGGCCCATTGACTCTCTGCCAGCCCTCAAAACATTTTCCATCAGTCCCATTCTTTCATTTACTTCATTGCAGACAATCCTTTCTTTAAAACCTATCATTGGTCAGCGCAGAGGCACAACAGTAGCTTTGCTGCCTTACAGCACCAGAGACCCAGGTTCGATCCTGACTACGGGTTCAGTCTGTGCGGAGTATTTTTGTTCTCCCTGTGACCATGTGGGTTTTTTCTGGGTGCTCAGGCTTCCTCCCACATTCCAAAGACGTACAGGTTTGTAGGTTAATTGGCTTCATTAAGTCGTGACATTTTTCCTAATGTGTAGAATAGTGTAAGTGTATGGGATGATTGCTGGTCGGTACAAACTTCTTGTGCTAAAGGGTCTCTTTCTATGCTGCATCTCTAAAGTCTAAACACCCCGATTACTTTTCTGTCACCTAATTATACCAAGAGCAATTTGCAGCAGCATATTGAACTATCAACCAGCATGTCCAGCTGTATTATTCTTTCCAGTTCCATAGTTGCGAGAAGGTGGGGTCTATTATTTTGCATAATTCGATCCAAGTTCCTTGGCTCCTTTTCTTCTTGGTCTTTTCCACCTTTTAAAGCTTCAATTTGGTGTTTTTTCATCACTGGGTTGTTTTTGCAATTAGAGAAAAAGCATGTAGGAAGTCTAAGCTGGCTGAGAGATCCTTAGTTACGGGGAGAGATTTGTAATGTTGGGTTTGTTTTATGAAGAAGAGTCCTGACCCGAAACGTCATCTGTCCTTGTCGTCCACAGATGCTGCCTGACCCACTGAGTTCCTTCAGCACTGTAGTTTGCTCCGATGTCAGCAATTTCTTGTGCTCCCTGCTCTCATTTTCCCTGGAGTGACAATTACAACAAGCATCGATAGGGTAATATTGAAATCATCTTCCCAGGGTAGGAATATCATAAAACAAGAGATCATATGTTTCAAGTGAGAGGAAATTTTAAAGTTGATCTGAATGATAACTCTTTTGACATATATGAGTGGTTGATATCTAGAACTTGCAGCCAGAGGAGTTTGATATAGTCACAGTGGTTAAGAGATGTTTGGACAGACATTTAACTCGGCAAGTCCTTAGATTGATATGAGCAAATAAGATTCATGTAGATGAGCAAATTGGTCAGCATTGAAGTGGTGAGTGGAAGGGCCCATTTCTGTGCTGTGTAACCCTTGAAGCTTTGTATAACACATATACAACAGTAAATAAGATCTCATTCAAAACTGCCATGACCTAATTATTCATCGCAAATCAGAGATGTTAATACCTCAGAAAGCAATGACTTCATTGAGCTTTTATTAGAAGATCACTCCCATGTAAACACTTCTAAATGCACGACAATAGTCGATTCTATAATTTACGTAGCAAAAAGGCAAATAACGTAGTTGAGAAATTGTTAAACTATGTCAACTACTGAAACTAATATTGCGTGTAGGTTCGGTATGATTTTGTGTATTTGCTGCTGCCCGAGATTTCCACTGGACCTGGATAGGGAATGTAATCAAAACTGCCTGATTTTACTTGAGCAGAGAATTTAGACTTGAGAACTGCCTTGGAATCCAAATGTCACACTTCACAGCGCCAAATGTTAGTTAGCCATCTGTTTTTTTAATTCTTGAAGCTGACAGTTCACAAGCAAATTGCCACGTGCAATCTACCCTTGCCAAACAACAGATAATGCCGAATAACCTTAGGCTGTGTTTACTTACATGTATTATATTTTCTGGCTTCACAAAGAGATGGTAAATGTTTCCAGCTTTAGCATCAGAGCTGCACTCAATGTGCTACACAGAGAGAGTGGGAGATGATCCTTTAAAACTATGAATCCTCTAACACCACCATCAATTTTCATGGGAGGTCCAATAATAAGCATTCTGCCTGTAAAACATTTGCTGCACTTTGCATAATTTTATATACAGATGAGCACTCAAAGCCATTTATGATGTGAAGAATCTTCCTTTTTTTATGTACTTTAACCATTGATAACATTTTGAATAAAATAATTGCAGGAACATTTTAGTGGTATATCAACACTTACATTTTCTGTTTAAGTTTGACTGCCAACATGCTAGTCTTCAAGGGATATCAGTTTGTGAACTTGATAAATCAGATATTTAAACAAACAGTTGAAGAAATGTACTTTATACCTCTTCATTCCATGACATAAAGGTATAATTGAGAGTCAGTATCAATGCAGGCAAAATGGGAGAAATTGTAAAGTGGGAGGGAAAAAAACCTAAATTGAGTAAAGATATGAATTGGCCGAAGTATTAGTCATGGAGCTGTACAGCACAGAAATGGCCCTTCGGTCCACCACATCTATACCAATCTTTTTTGTCCATTCACATTAATAAAATGTGCTTGCATTAGGACCGTATCCTTCCATGCCTATTTAAGTATTGTCTAAGTGTCTCTTAAACATAATTGGATCTGATTCTGCCATCTTCTCTGGCAGCACATTTCACATATCAAGCGCTCTCTTTGTATATAGAAATAAAATCCTCCTGATATATCTCTGACTTCCCATCTTATGATTAGTATGTTTTTGATATTCCTGCTATAGTTTAAGGATTTTGACATCTACCCTGTCCTTGCCTCTCATGATCTTGTATGGCTTCATCAGATTACACCTCAAAACCCTTCTCTAGTGAAAACAAGCCCAGTCTATTCCAATGTCTTCCCATAACTTACATTTTTCAATCCAGACAATATCCTAGCCAATCTCCTCAGCACCGTCTCCAGCCCAATCGTGCCCTTCATGTAGTATAATGAGCAGAACTGCACACAACAGCCATTGTTGGATGCAACATTATCTCCCAACTTTGTTCTGGTGATGAAATGCATGGAGGTTCTGTGCTCCAATAGAGGACAATATCAGGAACGGTATGTTCTTTGGCATAGGAGTAATCCTTTCAGCCAAGTGTTTCCTGAAACTTCATTTCAACAGGGTGTGGTTACGAAGCCTTGTTTCGGGAAAAGCGTTTCCAGCAGAATTGGAAGGATGAAAATGTATTAAGTAGTGAGCCAAGGTATAGTTTACTCCAGTGTAGAGATTGGATTGTAGGTCGGAATCAGTGATGGAAGTGATTGTGTGTGGATGTAGCATCGTTAAATTTAAAACTGGCACAATTAATGATTTTGTCCATTTTCTTTTGAACTATTGGGTTTTTCTTTGCAAAAATCAGATAAAACCATTTCCCCCTGCAGAATAAAATTGATAGGGCCATACTTTATTGTTTCCAAGGCAACCACCATTCGAATCAAATAATTTGAAACTCATCAAATGAGCATGCCGTAGCGAATTTTGAATATTAACACACTTATTAGGGTGGATGGGGAGAAGGTGGGGAAAAGTATAAAAGTTGTCAATGTCCCTGAACTTCTGAAGTCTGAGAGTAAGTGTATTACACAGAACATTGGACAGTACTTCATAGGATTGGACTCTTCGGTCCACGATGCTTGTGCCGAGCCTGATGCCAAGTTAAACTGATCTCATCTGCCTCTGGATGATCCATCTCTCTATTCCCTGCACTTCCATGTGCCTATCTGAAAGCCTCAAATGCCGCCAGTATATCTGCCTCCATCACTACCCAAAGCAATGCATTCCAGGCCCCCACCACTCTGAAGGAAAAAAACCTTTCCCTACACATCTCCATTAAACTATTCTCCTCTCATCTTATAGCCATGCATTCTCGTGTTGGACATTTCCACCCTAGGGAGGAAAAAAGGTTCTGACAATCTACCCTATCTCTGCCTCTTGTAATTTTTATATAGTTCTATCATCTCCCCTCAATCTCTGACTTTCCAGAGAAAACAATCCCAGTCTATCAAATCTCTCCATGCAGCTGAAACCTTCTAATCCAGGTGGCATTCAGGTAAACCACCTCTGCACTCTCTCAAGCCTCCACATCTTTCCTGTAATGGAGTGACCAGAACTGCACGCAGTACTTCAAATACTCTCTCCAGTATTCCTTGACGGGAACAAGTTACACCTGCGATTTCTGTCCAATGTGTTCGGTGACGCACCTTCTGCACTTGGATACATTGGAATGTTTTTTTGTCATTAAACTCTGTAGTCAGCGTGTTTCATTTTTACTGCCTCTGCATTTTTCCAACTTCCCATTCAATATTCATTGAATGTACAGATGCAATATTTTAGGCTGGCACACAAAAACACAGAGGCACTCTGGTGATCTATTTTTATTTTTTTTTAATATTCATTTCTGCTTATGCGATCTCTTGGGATGAAGGACGACTTGCTTCTACTCCGGGTTTTGCATGTTCTGAGATTATGGTTAATGTCAATGTAGGAACAGCAGACTCTTCTGCAGTGGTGATGGGAGGTGCCGAACAAGGCAGTCACGTTGGTGGTTTGCGAGGTGGATTGCTCCTTTCATTGTTTACACTGTGCTCTTTGGTGCAGCTCATGTATGGACTCGAGGTGCTTGGAGCATGTCCTTCAATGTTTTCCTCTACTGTATGTTAATTTCTTCCTGTAACAAGGTTGTGGAGGCCAAGTCAATGGATAGTTTGAAGGCAGGGAGATAGATTCTTGATAAGTACAGGTGTCAGAGGTTATGGGGAGGCAGGAGAATGGAGTTTGGGGGGGGGGGGGGGGGAGATAGATCAGCCATGATTGAATGGCAGAGTAGCCTCGATGGGCCGAATGGTCTTATTCTACTCCTATCACTTATGACCTTATGTCAACTGTTATAAGAATCTGGTGCTGGGTGTGTAAACAACATGTCCTTCCTAATGTCGCTGAGTGGCGAATTTGGCCTGGGCGAGGTCACAGGCATTGGTTTGCTTGCCCTTCCTATCCATTTGGAAAACTGCAGATACGGTGGGGATTTTTTCTTCACAATACTGATGGTGGCTGTTGTAGATCATCCAGGTCTCAGAAACCCAGGAGGGTGAAGATCATTGATGCTTGGGTTATTCAATTAGAGAAGAGATCTGACTGACAGAGCCCTGGAATTGCTGCAAGGAGCTTCAGCAGTTCTGTACAGAAATGTTTATTTTTTAATTATTAACGTAAGGTATATTCGGCATATGTACCAAGGTACAGTGAAAAGCTTTGCTTTGCATGCTATCAATCAGATTGGATAATACTAGACACAAGGATAATCAAGTCAATCTCATGTACAATAGCTAGAGCCAAGGGGGAAGATACAAGTACAGAATATAGTTCTCAACATTGTAGGGTATCAGTTCCAGAGATAAAGCCCAATGACGGCAATGAACTGGAGGTGAATTAGTCAGTACCCTAACTTATGGAAGGACCATTCAGAAGCCTGATAGCAGGGGAAGAAGCTGCTCCTGATTCAGGTGGTGCACACTTTCAAGCTTCTGTATCTTCCACTGCAGGAGAGCAGGAAGAAGGCAGCATGACTGAGATGGGGCAGGTCTGTGAATCTGTATTAGCTACCACTTGCCCAGGTAGTGTGAAGTGTAGATGGAGACAATGGTGGGAAGTCTGGTCTGTATGATGGACTGTGCTGTATCGACAACTCTGCAAATTCTTGTGGTCTTGGGCAAGAATGGAACTCACTATCAAAACATGGAGGGGATGGGGGACACAATTTCTTGGCGGCTCAATCCAGCGCTAAATTCAGCTCAACTGCCTGTCTCACCGGGTTAACTAACAGCCCTGCCATGACTGACAGGACACCAGCGCTGCTTCTCCGCTCTGGCCATATTTCCCGCAAGCCCATGCAGGTTAACCTGGCCGGGATGTCGCCCACCTCTCAAAACATGGGGGGGACGTGTCCCCTCTGGCCTCCCCAGGTTTTCTGCCCCTGGTCTTGGGCAAAGTTGATCCCAAACCAAGCACTGATGCAATTTGACAATTGTCTGTAAATTTGAGACTACTGTTCTTGCGTTCATAGGCATTAAAAAAAAGACTCCATTCATTTGAGCAGGGAGGAGCTTTTAAATTTAATTTAGTTTATAATTGTTTTCTACCATTTGTCTATTTGTAATTTTTTTTAATACCTTTGAATCTTTAGGAAAGTTTAAGTGTCGGAGACTAATAAATATTGTTGTTATTAAACAACCAGCTCGGTCTGGAACTAGTGGACTGGCCATATATCTTCTTCTTACGTGTGGCGTGCACAGCCTAAAGTTGTAGGACAACTTGTACTATTTGATCTTATTTGATTGTGCACGCCAGGTTGATTGCATTCATTGAAACAGGGTGGACCACGTGAAGGTTGCAATCTGTAATCTGGCTGCTTCCAATGCTGGTGACCAAAGAAACATTTATGTCTGATGACTCGCACACTCATAAAGTAGATAAAGAATAAAGCAGAGTAGTGTCATGACCTTCAATGTTAAATTAAATATCTAAATGTTCTCATCTCAGTTAGGCCATTAACAGAGTTCTTCAATTACTGGCATGGTGGTGCAGCGCTGCCTTTTGCAGCGCCAGAGACACGGGTTCTATCCCAACTACAGGTGCTGCTTGCACGGATTCTGTACGTTCTCCCCCTGACCTGCGTGGGTTTTCTCCGAGATCTTTGGTTCCCTCCCACATTCCAAAGACGTACAGGTTTGTCGGTTAATTGGCTTTGGTAATATTGTAAATAGTCCCAAGGAATCTGAGGGGTCACTTTTTCACATAGGATGGTGGGTATATGGAATGAGCTGCGGAAGCGGTAGTTGAGGCAAGTACTATCGCAACATTTAAGATACATTTAGATAGATACAAGGATAGGACAGTGTTAGAGGGATATGGGAAAAGGCAGGCAGGTGGGACTAGTGTAGATGAGACATATTGGTCGGTGTGGGCAAGTTGGGGTGCGGGGCATGTTTCCACACTGTATGACTCTCTGATTCTAATAATTGGGCTGTATTCTAGCTCCTGTCCTGGGAGGACTGTTCAGAAGCCTGATGTCGAGGGGAAGAGCTATGTGTTCCAAAGTCTGTTGGGGGAGGGGGGTGGATAAATTAACATATGTACAGAGTTCCGATGAGTTTGGAAATAAGAATGTTGAGAGAATTGATCCAATGTTAAAGGCTCCCATAGCTTTGCAAATAGTGGTATGGAATTCTAAGCTGAAGAGGCCATGCAAATCATTCATGCAAATCACTAATAAAATTAAGGTTCGTTTCACACTTTAGAAGTTGAAAATTTAGACTGAAAAATCAAGCCCTATGAGTATGAATTCTCTCAGCGATGTAAAACTGGTGTAGAAATAGAAATTATTTCCAGTGGCAAAAGGGTCAGTAAACTGAGGTCCCAGATTGGTGAAGTGGAGAGAAGTAAGGGTGATGCGAGGAAAGCATACTTTGCACAAAGAGATGTTATGAACTGGAATGCGCTGCCTTGAAGCTTGGTGAAAGCATTTATAAGAACAACTTTCTGAAAGGATCTGAATGCGTACTTCAAGGAAAAAAAAATACGAGGCCATTTGGTTAAAAAGTAAAGGGGTAACCATAATGATTTATTTTTGTCACGTGTGCCACGATGCTGTGAAAATATATTGAAACTTATTGGGGGAAAACATGTTCAAAGGATCAACATGGGCACTGTGCTGAATGGCTGTCTGTGTTGTATCGCTCTATGAATCTCTGATTCAGTGCAGCAGGTAAGATCGCTCATGTGGAATGAATCAGATCCTGGAGAACTTACAATGCCCTTTGCCTTGCTTGGAGTCAACTTCTGGAAAAAGAATAACAGGACCAGCTTCGAGCTCACGTCTCATTTAATTTACAGCAACACCAATTTCCATGTAATATGATGAAACATCTCAAGGCGTTTCACAGAAGCAGAATCAAATCACAGGTCACACTGTGTAAAACAACATGTCGTTAGGACGACTGATCAAATGCTTCACCAAAGAAAGAGACACATTGGAAAGAGCAAAAATCTGACCAGGAAAAATAGCTTACATTTTGCCTTACAGTTTGGAAAAGACATTGCATTATTAAAAAACGTTTTTCTGACAGCTTACTGGTCCAGATTTGATTCCCAGTTTGTGCAGCGGCGATTGTTCAGAGCTTCAATTCATTGAAGCTGGTGTAGATACAAAAGTAAAAGTCAGTAGGGTTTCTTTTCCAGATTACTCATCCACCTCTGCGAAGTATACAGTAAATGAAGATGAGGGAGGCACAAGACGAAAGGCAGTTGCGTTGTCCTTGAGGTTAACGCCGTGCCTACATGCACTATTTCATCCTCCACTCCAGAAGCTCAAAGGCATCCAGATTTCTATCCATTTAATAATGTGCTGACAATAATGTTTAAGAGGCTTTCAGATAGGCACATGGAAAAGTAGGGAATAGATTAGTCTGAAGAAGTATTCCGACCCGAAACGTCACCCATCCTTTTTCTCTAGAGATGCTGCCTGACCCGTTGATTTACTCCAGCACTTTGTGTGTATCTGGGGAACAGAGGGATATGGGTCATGTACAGGGAGATGAGAACAATTTAATTTGGCATCATGTTCGGCACAAATATTGTGGGCTGAAAGATCCGATCCTGTGCTGTACTGATCCATGTTCTCCCTCCACTATTCACCTGTCACCTGTTTATCACTGGTCTCAAGCTTGGGTTCAAAACTATGTTCTTAATGTTCAAATCTCCACAGCTATCTTTCTCTGTAACTTCCCCCAGCAACGCAATCCTGTAGGAATGTTGCATTTCACAGTGCCGGCCCCTCACTCACCCACAGCTTATTTTATCTCACTGATGACAAGCCTTAAACTCCATGAAGCCCGGTTCCCTCCAAAACCCCTCTACTTCTTCACCTGTGCATCAGGTTGATGCTAATGACTTCTTGCATTGAGCAATCCAATGGGTGGAGAAATGGCAGATGGGGTTTAATCCGAGCAAAGTGTTGCACCTTGGGAGGTAAAAAGCAAGGGGAAATTGTACAATTAATGGCATCATCCTCAACAGCATTGAGGTACAGAGGGATCTTGGCGTCCAAGTCTATAGTTCCCATCAAGTACATCAAGAAACTACTAGAGTCAGTTATTAAAGATGGGATAGCAGCACATTTGGAAAGTGGTGAAATCATTGGACAAAGTCAGCATGGATTTACAAAAGGTAAATCATGTCTGACGAATCTTATAGAATTTTTCGAGGATGTAACTAGTAGAGTGGATAGGGGAGAACCAGTGGATGTGGTGTATCTAGACTTTCAGAAGGCTTTCGACAAGGTCCCACATAAGAGATTAGTATACAAACTTAAAGCACACGGCATTGGGGGTTCAGTATTGATGTGGATAGAGAAATGGCTGGCAAACAGGAAGCAAAGAGTAGGAGTAAACGGGTCGTTTTCACAATGGCAGGCAGTGACTAGTGGGGTACCGCAAGGCTCAGTGCTGGGACCCCAGCTATTTACAATATATATTAATGATCTGGATGAGGGAATTGAAGGCAATATCTCCAAGTTTGCGGATGACACTAAGCTGGGGGGCAGTGTTAGCTGTGAGGAGGATGCTAGGAGACTGCAAGGTGACTTGGATAGGCTGGGTGAGTGGGCAAATGTTTGGCAGATGCAGTATAATGTGGATAAATGTGAGATTATCCATTTTGGTGGCAAAAACAGGAAAGCAGACTATTATCTAAATGGTGGCCGACTAGGAAAAGGGGAGATGCAGCGAGACCTGGGTGTCATGGTACACCAGTCATTGAAAGTAGGCATGCAGGTGCAGCAGGCATTGAAGAAAGCGAATGGTATGTTAGCTTTCATAGCAAAAAGGATTTGAGTATAGGAGCAGGGAGGTTCTACTGCAGTTGTACAGGGTCTTGGTGAGACCACACCTGGAGTATTGCGTACAGTTTTGGTCTCCAAATCTGAGGAAGGACATTATTGCCCTAGAGGGAGTGCAGAAAAGGTTCACCAGATTGATTCCTGGGATGTCAGGACTGTCTTATGAAGAAAGACTGGATAGACTTGGTTTATACTCTCTAGAATTTAGGAGATTGAGAGGGGATCTTATAGAAACTTATAACATTCTTAAGGGGTTGGACAGGCTTGATGCAGGAAGATTGCTCCCGATGTTGGGGAAGTCCAGGACAAGGGGTCACAGCTTAAGGATAAGGGGGAAATCCTTTAAAACCGAGATGAGAAGAACTTTTTTCACACAGAGAGTGGTGAATCTCTGGAACTCTCTGCCACAGAGGGTAGTCGAGGCCAGTTAATTGGCTATATTTAAGAGGGAGTTAGATGTGGTCCTTGTGGCTAAGGGGATCAGAGGGTATGGAGAGAAGGCAGGTACGGGATACTGAGTTGGATGATCAGCCATGATCATATTGAATGGCGGTGCAGGCTCGAAGGGCCGAATGGCCTACTCCTGCACCTAATTTCTATGTTTCTATGTTTCTATGTAAGTGGCAACACTAGTGGACAGTATGGTGAAGAAGGCGTGTGGCATGCTTGCCTTTCTGTATCGTGGCATTGAGTATAAGAGTCAGGATTTTATGAAGCAACTTTAGATGACTTTGGTTAGGCCACATTTGGAGTATTGTGTGAAGTTCTGATCGCCAATTAGGAGGATGTGAAAGGTTTGGAAAGGATGCAGAGGAAGTTTACCAGAATGTTGTTGGGATCAGAAGGTTTCAGCTACAGGGAGTGGTTGGACAGACTTGAATTGTTTTCTCCAGAATGCTGAAGGTTGTGGGGAGACCTAATGGAAGTATATAAAATATGAGAGGCATTGATAGGTCGTCAGTCTGAACCATTTCCCAGGATGGAAAAATCAAGTAGAGCCTTAAGGTGAGAGGGGAAAAGATTAAAGGAAATATCCGGGCAAATTTATCTACACAGAGGTTGCTGAGTGCCTGAAACGTACTGCCTGGGATATATATATATATATTCCTGCATATATATATATATATTCCTGCATATATATATATATATATATATATATATATATATATATATATATATGCAGGAAGTGGAGGGATATGAATTATGCGCAGGAACATAAGAGGTGGCCTATGCCCTTTCTTGTGCTGCAGTGTTCTGTGTTCAACAATTTACACTTTAATTTATCAGGTATTCAGTTAATTATTTTACCCTTTAAATATACACCTGCATCTCATGACTCCCCTTTGCCCTATTTTGCACAAATTAAAGCGCAAAACTGATTTTAAAATTCTCAACTGTGATACTTACACCCTTGTACTTATGTATGAATGTGCCCATGTAGAGTAAGATTTTTACTAAACTGTATACAAGCTCTGCTGACCTTGGTACCTGTGACAGTGAACTGCCATTGAGCTTCGCCTTTCTCTTTTACCTTCTATGATGCATTGGATTGCCAATTTATTTGTGCAGCTCATTCTAATTCCAGCTGCATCAGGTAGTAATCTTTTTGAATAAAA